>NW_027856842.1:0-258 GCF_054177405.1 Leptonychotes weddellii
GATTGTCATTTATGTATTTAATCCTTATTGTATCTAAAATTTGTATTTTTCTGAAGAATTTTTTTTTCATTTTAAATAATATTTGTAGTCAAACTACTCTCCTTTTACTACTAAGAAAATATAATCAATAAGGTGAAATATTATTGCATAGAAATAATAATGATAATAAAAAATAAAGCAGTTATTGAGAGCCTACTATATTACATATTCTAAGAGTTTTACACATATTAACTCAAATATCCTTCATAGTACTAGATA
>NW_027856843.1:0-258 GCF_054177405.1 Leptonychotes weddellii
ATCATATACTGAATTTCTTTAGCACATTTATCAAAGCTCTCATGATGAGCTTCTAAGAGAGAGGATGCTTTAAAAACAGTGTTTTGATTTTTTTACCCTCAGATTATTAATCCCTATAGTACTCACAGCCTATATTCCCTATCCCATCCCTTATTTCTTCTCCTTGACCAAACTTCCTGAAAGTGTTTTTGCTTGTGGCCTTCCCATGCTCACCACTTACTCACCCCTCACTTTTGGTCTTCTACGTGTGGTTTGTGG
>NW_027856844.1:0-258 GCF_054177405.1 Leptonychotes weddellii
AGGTGAATATTTTCCCATGATTGCTGAAAATCTCATGCTGCAGTGAAATACTACATAGCTGGGGTTGACAAACTACAGCCCACAGGCCAGATCCAGCCTGATGCCAGCCTTTGTAAGTAGAGTTTCATTGGAAGGAACATGCACACCACACACATTCACACCTCAAAGAGCCTTGGTGAAACTTCATATTAATAGGCAATATTAGAATAAGACTGCTGATTTAAATACCAAACTGGTTAAATTTCCAAGGGCCATAAA
>NW_027856845.1:0-258 GCF_054177405.1 Leptonychotes weddellii
CCAAGATTCCCTTTCCAATCATCACCCTCTTCCATGCTTTTAGTGGTAACCATTAAGCCTAACTTTTATGTATTAATTTCCTTGGTTTTCATTTTAGTTTTGCCACCAAATTACACATCCCTAAACAAATATTTCTGTCTGTTTTTGACTTCAGATAAATGAAATCACATATTATATATGTATTTTGTGGCTTTTTTTTCCCATTTAAAAATGTTTTGAAATAAACTCAAATTTATAGAAAAGTTGAAAATATGGTAC
>NW_027856846.1:0-258 GCF_054177405.1 Leptonychotes weddellii
CAAAGACACACACAGCCTTCCCGAACAGGCTAACTACTATAAGGAAGCCAAACGATAGAACTGCACCCTTATAATGAAGGGCAAGGGGTCAAGGAAGCCAAGTTTACAGTTTTCTAAATAAAATAGTTTTTTTTTTAAAAGATTTATTTATTTTATTTATTAGAGAGAGAGAGAGCATGAGAGGGGGGAAGGGCAGGGGGAGAAGCAGACTCCCCGCCGAGCAGGGAGCCCGATGCGGGACTCGATCCCGGGACTCCA
>NW_027856847.1:0-258 GCF_054177405.1 Leptonychotes weddellii
AGGCCCCCTCCCCCGCCATCAATCTTCCCTAATATTGCCTCGGATTCACTTCTCCACATGTCCTACCTTCCAGAAAGTGGTCACTTCTCTGTTCAGAGAATTGCTGCTATTCTTTTCTTTGATCTCCTGTTGAGTTTGTAGGTGTTCAGAATGGTTTGCTACCTATCTAGCTGAATTCCTGGGACCAGATGAAATTTAAGTCTCCTACTCCTCTGCCATCTTGCTCCTCCTCCAAGATTAAAAGCTTCTGCACAGCAA
>NW_027856848.1:0-258 GCF_054177405.1 Leptonychotes weddellii
GGTTTTTCCCATATGTCTGAAAATATTTAAATAAATTTTCATTTGAATCTTTCAAAAATCTTACACTGTTGGTGGGAATGCAAGTTGGTACAGCCACTTTGGAAAACAGTTTGGAGGTTCCTCAAAAAATTAAAAATAGAGCTATCCTATGATCCAGCAATTTCACTCCTGGGAATTTACCCCAAAGACACAGATGTAAAGAAAAGAAGGGCCATATGCACCCCAATGTTCATAGCAGCAATGTCCGCAATAGCCAAA
>NW_027856849.1:0-258 GCF_054177405.1 Leptonychotes weddellii
GGTGTCAAGATATATCCCAGGTGTTGATTTCAAGTGGGAATACTGCGATGCTGTTAGCGATGCAGAGAGAACCCGACCGTGTGCATAATCTCCCCTGGCTGTCATTTCCAGCCTCCACATGCTGTCTCTATACAAAGATCACTTGTCATGAGCATGACCAGCTCAGGGGGTTCAAGGCCCTGAAGGATGCTAGTTAGCTGTCAGGATAGGGAACAGTAAGTACACTTGTTATGTATATGTGTCCAGTCCAAGACACAA
>NW_027856850.1:0-258 GCF_054177405.1 Leptonychotes weddellii
ACAGAGAGCTGAGCCTGACTTGGCTGCATTGGGCCTGGCTCCTGAGGGCATTGCACGGTACTCTCTGGCCACCAAAGTCTGAGTTCTGCTGGGGGGGGTCTCAGTTTACCCAACATTGTGAGAAAGACAACATGCACCCCCATGGCAGACATGAGCTCTTTGGGGCTGGGCAGGTGGTCTCACCCCTGTGGGCCTGAGAGTTTGGTGGACTTTTGCACATGCTCCAAGGTTATTCATTCTCCTTTCTAGAAACCCATA
>NW_027856851.1:0-1960 GCF_054177405.1 Leptonychotes weddellii
ATAGTTCGCGCGTCGCTTTTCTTGCATTCCAGCACATATTTGTACTTTTCTACCAAAGCAAGCAGGATGCTCTTTTCCAATTCCGAGAAGTATTTGGCAGGTTTTATGACTTCGTTGTTTTGCATTTTCCACTCTATTTCTCCTGGCTCTTAGCGATCCTGCAGCGGCGGCGCGGCGGCCGCGGCGACCGGGGGAGGGGCCGGCGAGGCGCGAGCGCGGGCGGCCTCGGCTCCTCCCGCAGGCGGGGCGGCCGGGAGGGCCGCGGGCTCCGGAGCGCCGGGTGGCGGGGGCGGCGCGCCCCCGGCCGGCCAGGCCCGCCGCGCACGCCGCGGCCAGAAAGCCCGGGAGCCGCCGCCCCCTCGTGGGCCGACTGCGGATCTTTTTTTAAAGATTTTATTTATTTATTTGAGAGAAGGGAGAGAGGAGCACGAGCGGGGGAGGGGGGAGAGGAAGGACAGAGGGAGAGAGGGAAGCAGACTTCCCCGCTGAGCAGGGAGCCTGGGGGGCTCCATCCCGGGGCCCCAAGATCTCGACTTGAGCCGAAGGCAGATGCTTAACTGACAGCCACCCAGGCACCCCATATGTGGATTTTCTTTTTTTAAAAAAATACAGCACAGTACTATAAATTTATTTTCTCTTCCTTATAATTTTCTTAAAAATCCTTTCTTTTTGGGGCGCCTGGGTGGCTCAGTCGTTAAGCATCTGCCTTCAGCTCAGGTCATGATCCCAGGGTCCTGGGATTGAGCCCCGCATCGGGCTCCCTGCTCCGTGGGAAGACTGCTTCTCCCTCTCTCACTCCCCCTGCTTGTGTTCCCTCTCTCTCTGTCTCTCTCTGTGTGTCAAAATAAATAAAATCTTAAAAAAAAAAAGTTTCTTTTCTCTAGCTTACTTTATTGTAAGAATATAGTGTATAATACATGTAGCATACAAAATATGTGTTAAGTGACTGTTCATGTTATTGGTAAGGCTTCTGGTCAACAGTAGGCTGTTGGCACTTAAATTTTGAGGGACTCAGAAGTTATATGCAGATTTTCAACTGTGTGGGGTGCCAGTGCCCCTAACCCCCATGTTGTTCAAGGGTCAAGTGTAATTACAGCTACATATTTTAGGAAGTGTCAGGAGAGAGAATATCCGGGAGCCCATTATGGAGTAGGAGTCATCAAAGTCCCCCTGAGAAGGGAAAAATAGGGTGATACCTGAAGGGTAGCAAGATCCAGCTCCACAATTTATACAGGTGTATGAACCAGGCAGAGATGTGTGTGTGCGAGAAGCCCTGTTCCTGGAGAATGTGGTGAGTGTTTGGAGACAGAAGAAGCCAATGTGTCTGGGGCCTAGAGAACCAACAGAGATGATCACCGCACACACCCAGAAGCAGAAGCCATGGAGCCTGGGTGTCCGCCCCCCAGCCCAGCCTCCCTGGCCACCTCCAGGCAGCTGGATGCCCCACAGGCTGTGAAGCTCCAAGAACAGGAAAGGAGGGGCTCTAGTTGCCAGAGCGAATCTCACACTGGCAACGAATAGATACCATCCAACAACTTGGCCTTATCTTCTGAGCCTCTGGCCTTTGTTCCGGGACTTGTTGCTATCAACAAAATCACTGTCCTCCTTGGGGACAAGTGGTTTTGTCCATGCTCTGCAAAGCAAATAGTGGGTCTAGTAGAACACAGGAAGGAACATGTAAGGAAAGCACTGGATGACTTTTAAAAAACCATGAAAATCTTTGGATCTGAAGTTGGATTCACAGTGGATTTGCAGGACAGGGTGTGGGGGCAGGCGATCTTTTTTTTTAATTTTCAAGAAGGGGCAGGTGATCTTTTTGAGATAAGAGAACACATTCAAAACAACTCTGTATTGAAAAGAAAACCCCAAATTGCACGCAAACCTCATTTGAAACCCAAAACTTCACATTTTGAAAATGACTTAAAGTCCAAGGATGCTTTGCTTATGGATGAAGAATGCC
>NW_027856852.1:0-258 GCF_054177405.1 Leptonychotes weddellii
CAGTGGTCAGATACATAGCTAGCCTCTGAAGTTAAAAATACTGGGTTTGAGATGGGGGGAAAAGATGGCAGAGGAGTAGGGGACCCTATTCCAACTGGTCCCTGGAATTGAGCTGGATATCTACCAGACCACTCTGAATACCCACGAAATCAACCTGAGATGTAAGAAGATAGATCTAGATTTCTACAAACAGAATATCACAGGTGGTTGGTTTCGAGGTACGAAGCAGGGAGCCATGATTCTGTGGGCAGATATCAG
>NW_027856853.1:0-258 GCF_054177405.1 Leptonychotes weddellii
AATCTGGAAGAAATGGATGCATTCCTAGAAACATACAAACTACAAAAACTGAAACAGGAAGAAGTAGAAAACCTGAACAGACCCATTACCACTAAGGAAATTGAAGCAGTAACCAAAAAATCTCCCAACAAACAAGAGCCCAGGGCCAGATGGCTTCCCAGGGGAACTCTACCAAACATTTAAAGAAGAATTAATGGGGAAGCGACTGCCTTCGGTTCAGGTCATGATCCTGGAGTCCCGGGATCGAGTCCCGTATCG
>NW_027856854.1:0-258 GCF_054177405.1 Leptonychotes weddellii
TCTCAAGGTTTTCATATTCCAGGGATTTTTCCAACACCAGTGCGAGGTGTGTGTGTGCATGTGTGTGTGTGTGTTGACCCTTTGTGTAATCTGAATGTTCTGGCATTTTTGTTTTTGTTTTTGTTTTTTTTAAAGATTTTATTTATTTATTTGACAGAGATAGAGAGAGAGAGCACAAGTAGGCCGAGAGGCAGGCAGAGGGAGAGGGAGAAGCAGGCTCTCCGCTGAGCAGGAAGCCCGATGCGGGACTTGATCCCA
>NW_027856855.1:0-258 GCF_054177405.1 Leptonychotes weddellii
AATTTTAATTTTAAAACATCATTAAATGCCTTCTGCATATAGGTTACATTTAAGATAAAATGACAAAATTAGGGTCATAAGCTCTTTTTCCACTGATCTAATACTTGTCTTCTAAATTCTTTGTTAGATATCTTATAATCAAATATTCTGGTTTCTTCTTCTTCTTCTTCCTCTTCTTCTTCTTCTTCTTCTCCTTCTTCTTCTTCTTTTCCAAGATTTGAAGACATAGTTTATTTTGGATTTTTTCTTACTCTAAAT
>NW_027856856.1:0-258 GCF_054177405.1 Leptonychotes weddellii
CTATTTACTATCTGGCTCCTTACAGAAAAGGGGACAATCTGTAAGATTAAAATGATTTGGGGGCGCCTGGGTGGCTCAGTTGGTTGGGCGACTGCCTTCGGCTCAGGTCATGATCCTGGAGTCCTGGGATCGAGTCCCGCATCGGGCTCCCTGCTCGGCAGGGAGTCTGCTTCTCCCTCTGACCCTCCTCCCTCTCATGCTCTCTGTCTCTCATTCTCTCTCTCTCAAATAAATAAATAAAATCTTTAAAAAAAAAAA
>NW_027856857.1:0-258 GCF_054177405.1 Leptonychotes weddellii
ATCTATCTATCTATCAATCTATCTATCTATCATCCATCTATCTATCTATCTATCTATCAATCTATCAATCTACCTATCTATCATCCATCTATCTATCTATCTATCAATCTATCTATCAATCTACCTATCTATCATCCATCTATCTATCATCTTCCATCTATCGTCTAAGGGCCATCTGAAGAAAAGGTTTTACCACTATTTAGAAAAAATGTGTTGGAATGCTCTAAGTAAACTGCAGTTTCACTTAGAAAGTCTGAG
>NW_027856858.1:0-258 GCF_054177405.1 Leptonychotes weddellii
AAACTGTTCCAAAAAATAGAAATGGAAGGCAAACTTCCAAACTCGTTTTTTGAGGCCACCATTACCTTGATCCCAAAACCAAAAACCCCACCAAAAAGGAGAATTACAGACCAATCTCCCTGATGAAGATGGATGCAAAAATTCTCACCAAAATACTAGCCAATAGGATCCAACAGTACATTAAAAGGATTATTCACCACGACCAAGTGGGATTTATCCCTGGGCTGCAAGGTTGGTTCAACATCCCCAAATCAATCA
>NW_027856859.1:0-258 GCF_054177405.1 Leptonychotes weddellii
CGCAGTCTGTTCTTCAGTGAGCCCTCCAGGTCACATTGTCTCCGTTTCTGTCCGTGCTTCTATAAACTGCAGCGTCCTGGGTTGTGCGCTCCTCTGCAGCGCCCCCAGTCCTGCCTCCAGGTCGGGGCACGTCTCTGCCCTTTGTACTTCTAAAACCACCAGCCGCTCCCAGTTCGCATGACCCTGCCACTCCGGGTTTTTGCCCCAGGGGCTGCCCTAGAGTCCTTTCCCCACCACTACCAGTCTGCGAGTCTGTGC
>NW_027856860.1:0-258 GCF_054177405.1 Leptonychotes weddellii
CTATTATTTATTTAATAGGTTTATTTAAAGTTATTTAAAGTTTTAATGTTTAAAGCTATCTTGCAATGTTGTTCTACAGATGATTCTGTTATAAAAACACTTAAGGGGCGCCTGGGTGGCTCAGTCCTTAAGCGTCTGCCTTAGGCTCAGGTCATGATCCCAGGGTCCTGGGATCGAGCCCCACATCAGGCTCCCTGCTTGCCAGGAAGCCTGCTTCTCCCTCCCCTACTCCCCCTGCTTATGGTCCTGCTCTCACTA
>NW_027856861.1:0-258 GCF_054177405.1 Leptonychotes weddellii
CTTTAACTACATCACCTCACTGTGTTGCGTCTGCTTAAAACTTTGCCTCGTGTAGTTCTGCAGAGGGGAGTTTAGGTGTTTTAAACGATGGAACAAAGCAGCTCATGTGGCATCTGGGAGGGGCCCCCAAACTCTTTTTGAGAAAGAGTTGCATCAGATTCCTTTCTCACGTCTTGTGAGCAGAGCGGGTAGGGGCAGGACCGAGAGTTGCTGAGAGGGGATAGCTGATGCCCGCACTTCCTCTTGAACTTGAACCGA
>NW_027856862.1:0-1960 GCF_054177405.1 Leptonychotes weddellii
ACAAGCAGGGGGAGTGGGAAAGGGAGAATCAGGCTTCCCGCGGAGCAGGGAGCCCGATGCGGGGCTCGATCCCAGGACCCTGGGATCATGACCTGAGCCGAAGGCAGATGCTTAACGACTGAGCCACCCAGGCGCCCCTAGACCATCCATCTTTTAGGCTGGCAAGAAAACTACTCAATTTATGTGTCTACAATCAAGCCTTTTATTGTATACAACAAGCTCTTTTCTTTGTGCCCCACGGTGGACTTGGCTCAAGCAGCACAATGTCTTATTCCCTGATACCTCTTCCTGATGCTCCTAAGACTGCTGCAGGTCCTGACTGGCTCTGTCCGAGTTACTTAATGGCACGACAGAGCTGCTAGAACTCCTCTTTAATGAAACAGGAAGAGGTCACTCAACATAAATGGGTTCTTGCCTAAAGCAGAGTGGCCAGGATGGATGCAAGGATGTTGCCTTTGTCATAAAGTAATCATATACCACCTTCAGTGACAGGACAAAAACAAAAACTGTTTTGTCACTGTCTGGTCATCCATCTCCCTAACATCGAAGAGAGAAAATTTTCAGGTTCCTTTAGTATCTGCTACTAGAATAAAACCTACAATCCTGATACTCTATATATTCCTCACATTTTTATACAAAATGCTGCACTTCACAGAAGAGGTCAAAATGAAATGTAAAAGGAGCTCAGAGCTAAGGTATATACAATATTGATTAGTCACTGAGAGGTATGCTGCTTCGTTTCTTCCTGTTCTCCAGGCCATCCTCTAGTCTTTTGTTAGCTCAATTTGGTTTTGGCTAAATCTCCCTCCAAACTTCTAACCATACGCTAGGTGTGCTCTTTTGTAATCCTTTTAAGGGAAGATCATTTCTTACTCTTCTTTGGCTCCCAGACACCCTGCCCAGAGCCTGTTACACAGTGATTGTTTAATAAATGTTCCGTGCAGGCATGTCATTCTTTTTTTTCCCTCAAGTAACTTCATCATTTTAATTTTTAAAATAAGTTTCGTAGTCCCTCAGGTTCCACCTTGTCTATGAAAACCTCCCAGACTGAACCCTCCTTGTTTATGTAATGCCCACACCTGCTCAGTGGCTCACCATCAACAGTGTACCCACCTCATCATGTATATAACTTACATAATAAAAACATTGGAGAATAGAGTTGGGGTCAGATTATTAGAATCAAGCAAAGGAAGAAGTGGAACTGAGCTTTCAAATATTCTAGTGTGGTTCAATGACAACTTATTTTTTAATTTTCCTGTAACTCACATAAAAAGCAATTCCCAATGACAAATCCATTAAGTACCTAATAGAAGGTGAATAGGCATTTCCAGCAGTTCATTGTGCCCTTCTCTTGTCTTCAGTCTCCTAACAGACATGATTACGAATGCTATTTTCCCCTGAGCCCAAAGCTACTATGAGAAATCCATGGAGGGGGTGATTATATCCATGGAAAATTCACTGGTGCTGATAGAGCTGGGAAGAAAGGATCTTGGGATCCATACTCTGGTAGCCGTAATGGAAAGAGTAGGTTCTGAAATCTAAGGCTTCTCGCACTTGATGTATCTGGATTTTTAAGCTGGTGGTTTTTAAAAACACAATAAACAAACAAAATTGTTCTGAAAACTACACTTCATTGGCAGAGCAGATAGAATTGCAGGTGTGGTAGCTATATTATTAGGCACAAGTGCATGGTGCCTCTCCCTGTAGGAAGATCGTACATCCTCCCCATGCGTTAGTCAGTGAAATCAGAGCAGAAGTGTTGACTGTCACTTCTAGAAAGTAGCTTTAACAGTCAGTGCATGGATCATTTGTTCTTTGGGTGTTGAGTTTGATAAGTTCTTTATAGATTTTGGATACTAGCCCTTTATCTGATATGTCATTTGCAAATATCTTCTCCCATCCTGTCGGCTGTCTTTTGGTTTTGTTGACTGTTTCTTTTGCTGTGCAAAAGCTTTTTATC
>NW_027856863.1:0-258 GCF_054177405.1 Leptonychotes weddellii
AATGTAATTTTAAAAACTGAAACATGTTATGCTTTTAATATATGGCAAGTGTTTTAGATTTTCACAAGAGCACAGCAAGATAGATTTTCATTACTTCCATTCATAGATGCACCCATAGAAACAGAGCAAAAGCAGTTTCCAAGGTCACATCCCAAGTTGGTGGCAGAGCAAGGGCTTAACCCAGTTCTTTTCTTTTTTTATTTTTTTTATTTTTTTTTATTCTTATGTTAATCCCCATACATTACATCATTAGTTCTA
>NW_027856864.1:0-258 GCF_054177405.1 Leptonychotes weddellii
AATCTACCCAGAGTTAGTCTCAGATCCGACAAGTTAAAGAACTCAGTCTGACAAAACTGTCTCCACTTCAGGCACCAGTCTCAAATGGGATGCCCAGTTACCCACATTTTTATCCAGTCTATTACAAATTTCAGGGTTCATATGACCCACTCTCAAGTTTGATAATTCACTAGGATGACTCACAGAACTCAGGAAAGTACTATATTTACTATTACAGATTTATTATAAAAAATGCAGCTCAGAGGAATGCCTGGGTGG
>NW_027856865.1:0-258 GCF_054177405.1 Leptonychotes weddellii
AATGGCTACGGGGGGATTCAGACCAAGGATCCTGCATCCCCTTCACCACGCGCCCCACGCGGGTCGGTCCTGAGCTGCCAGACAGGGACAAGGGCCTGCCCCGCTGCTCCGGCAGCTGCCCCCAGCTGAGCAGAGACACTTGCCGGGGACCTGAAGTCCTCGTTTGACCTCTGCTCCGGCCAGCCCCACGCGAGCAGGGACCGTGCTTCCTCACCGCTGGGTCCCCAACCCCCAGAACAGGGCCTGGGAGGTGGTAGC
>NW_027856866.1:0-258 GCF_054177405.1 Leptonychotes weddellii
AGCAAGAGAGCGATTTTCTGGGGCCCACACTCCCACCTTAACCTGGTTACCTACTTCCACTAGGAGACTATCAGGATGAATCCCATTGTGCCTCATATGTCTGCACAGCTATTCATCTGACCCAATTTGACAGGATTAGCAATCTTCTAAAACCCATCTTCTGCAAGCTTTGGAAGACAGTTTTTTGTTTTTTTTTTTTTTATCACGGATTCCCTGCATATTTAACCTCTTCTGAATTTCACCTACCTATCTTAAATA
>NW_027856867.1:0-258 GCF_054177405.1 Leptonychotes weddellii
GGTGATAATTTTTAAATTATTAATGTGTTTTTCTCTTTTCCTTTCTTTTTCCAAGTCACCTTGAAATATATATTTAACAGGAAAGAGATAAGAACTTGTTACTAGAGAAATACAAGAAGTGAAGAGGTTAGATTCAGCTACTAATATGCAAAATAGAGCTCTGTAGTAACGAAGGAGCAAGGCTACAGAGAGCTAGAGAGAAGACTGTTCAGATTCCTTCATTTCCTCCGTTCAAATAGCAAGGGTTTGAAGGACCCA
>NW_027856868.1:0-258 GCF_054177405.1 Leptonychotes weddellii
AACCACACTCTCAACTCAGAAATAAATCCCACTTGATCATGGTGAATAATTCTTTTAATATACTGTTGGATTTGATCTGCTAGTATTTTGTTGAGAATTTTTGCATCCACGTTCATCAGGGATATTGGCCCATAATTCTTTTTTTAGTGAGGTCTTTGTCTGGTTTTGGAATCAAGTTAATGTTGGCCTTGTAAAATGAATTTGGAAGTTTTCCTTCCATTTCTATTTCTTGGAACAGGTTGAGGAGAATAGGTATTA
>NW_027856869.1:0-258 GCF_054177405.1 Leptonychotes weddellii
AGCCAAACCTAGCATGGTGAGTATCATGGGCTCAGGAGAGGTGGAATAAGATGAGCAGCTCATCCTCTTTTAGGAGAAAGCCAAAAAAGGACTCAGGTAAAGCTGGTTTGCATGCAATAAGGACAAGTAATAGTAACTTACTGAAGCTATGTACTTTTCCTATCAACAAGTCTTTTTGTCATTTAGAAAAAAAAAAAAACAATTGCTCTTATGACAGGTTGGACAGATTCATGGGAAATCAGAGGCAGTATCTTCACA
>NW_027856870.1:0-258 GCF_054177405.1 Leptonychotes weddellii
AGTTGGTTAAGCGACTGCCTTCAGCTCAGGTCATGATCCCAGGGTTCTGGGATCGAGTCCCGCATCGGGCTCCCTGCTCTGCGGGGAGCCTGCTTCTCCCTCTCCCACTCCCCCTGCTTGTGTTCCCTCTCTCGCTGTGTCTCTCTCTGTCAAATAAATAAATAAAATCTTTAAAAAAAAAAAACAACACATTTTCAGTAAAACCAAGAGACAGCTGGAATGCCCAATTTTGGAGTAAGTGACGGGTGTCTAAGAACA
>NW_027856871.1:0-258 GCF_054177405.1 Leptonychotes weddellii
AGTATGATGTTAGCTGTGAGTTTTTCATATATGGCCTCTATTATGTTGAGATATGTTCTCTCTAAACCTATTTTGTTGAGGGCTTTTATCATGCATGGTATAGTACTTTGTTAAATGTTTTTTCTACATCAACTGAAATGATTATATGGTATTTATTCCTTCTTTTATTTTTTTAAAGATTTTATTTATTTGAGAGAGATAAAGAGCATGAGCAGGGGGAGGGGCAGAGGGATAAGCAAACTCCGCATTGAGCGGAGA
>NW_027856872.1:0-258 GCF_054177405.1 Leptonychotes weddellii
AATAAATAAAAACTTTAAATAAATAAATAAAATTCCTTTTTCCTTATTGTTGTTCAACTTGGGTGTTTTTATTGTCCTGTTTTCCAGATCACCGATTTGTCCTTCTGCATCCACTAATATACTGTTGATTCCTTGTAGTGTATTTTTCATTCACTTATTGTATTCTTCAACTCTAATTGATTCTTTTTTATGTTTTCTATATTTTTTTTATTTTTTTTTTATTCTTATGTTAATCCCCATACATTACATCATTAGTTC
>NW_027856873.1:0-1960 GCF_054177405.1 Leptonychotes weddellii
AAAAAAAAGAATAAAAAAGGAAGAGTATGTGATCAGGAGGAGAGTAGAACAAAACCATACACTGGAGATTTAGGGTATATTTTGATCTGTTAGAAGAAACTATCTCAAAATTTTAAAGAGAGAACAACTTATATATATATGCCAAAAATAGGGTAACTACTACGAAGGGATAGAATATGACTCTAAAAATGAAAAATAAAAATGTTTTTTAAAAAAGGGATTGATAAGATGTTGCTTGAAAAAGGGAAAAAGAAAAATTCAAAAAAAATGTTAAAAAGAAATTAACTTTGAAAGACTAAAGAATCATGGTAAAAAAGCCATGGATTCTATGTGCAGTATTCCCCTAGACCTGGAGTTCAGCCGTTCTCATTGATCGGTAAACTTGGTCTTGGCTATCTCTTCTCGCTGACCTTCTGGGGGAGGGGCTTGTTGTTATGGTTCCCAAATGTCTTTGCCGGAGGTGGAATTGCCCCGCCCTTGTCTGGTCTGGGTTAAGTAATCTGCTCGGGTTTGCTCTCAGGAGATTTTTTTCACTGCAAGGGTTCTGTTCGGCTTTGGAGGATGAGAGTGAAATGGTGGCCTCCCAATCTCCACCCTGGAGGAGCCAAGAACTCAGGGCCCCACTCCTCAGTGAGCCCCCAGAGAAAAGCAGTCAATCACTCCCGTCTCCCCGGTCTCCGGCCGCACTCCATGCTCACCTGGCCTGTGACCAAGCAGTTCTATCTCTGGCAGCTGATTTGGTGTGGAGTCTCCAAACCCAGCAGATCCCTGTGGCATGCTCCCATGCCACTCCTCCCAGGGGAGGAAGGGTTGTCTCCCCAGATCTGCTGCTTGTTGGGTCCCTGCTAGAGGAGCAGTGGCCCGACTGTACCGCGAATCACAGTTTATGGCAACCCCAAACTGAGAGCACACGCCTCGGCTCCATCTCTGCAGCCGGTTTCCCCGATCCGATACCTGGGAGCTCTGCCGCACTCAGGCACCGCCGATCTTTCTGTGACCCCGAGGGTCCTGAGAACACACTGTCCCACGAGGGTTCTACCCCGTGCTTAGCCACTGGAGTGACGTCCCTCAGCAGAGCCGACTTCTAAAAGTTACGATTTTGTGCTCTGCTGCTCTATCACTTGCCAGAAGCAGCTGACGGAGGCCCGCTCCCCCGCCGGCTATCCTCCCGAATATCACCTCAGATTCACTTCTCCGCACATCCTACCTTCCAGAAAGTGGTCGCTTTTGTGTTCAGAGAGTTCTTGCTATTCCTTTCTTCGATCTCCTGTTGAGTTTGTAGGTGTTCAGAATGGTTTGATCCCTATCCAGCTGAATTCCTGAGACCAGACAAAATCCAGGTCTCCTACTCCTCCGCCATCTTGCTCCACCCCCTATACCACTTATTCTTTATCCATTCATCTGTTGATGGACATCTTGGCTATTTCCATAGCTTGGTTATTGTGGATATTGCTGCTATAAACATCGGGGTGCACATACCCCTTCCGATCACTACATTTGTAGCTTTGGGGTAAATACCCAGTAGTGCAATTGCTGGGTCATAGGGTAGCTCTATTTTCAACTTTTTGAGGAACCTCCATAATGTTTTGCAGAGTGGCTGCACCAGCTTGCATTCCCACCAACAGTGTAGGAGAGTTCCCCTTTCTCCGCATCCCTGCCAACATCTGTCATTTCCTGACTTGTTAATTTTAGCCATTCTGACTGGTGTGAGGTGGTATCTCATTGAGGTTTTGATTTGGATTTCCCTGATGCCCAGTGATGTTGAGCACTTTTTCATGTGTCTGTTGGCCATTTGGATGTCTTCTTTGGAAAAATGTCTGTTCATGTCTTCTTCCCATTTCTTGATTGGATCGTTTGTTCTTTGGGTGTTGAATTTGATAAGTTCTTTATAGATTTTGGATACTAGCCCTTTATCTGATATGTCATTTGCAAATATCTTCTCCCATTCTGTCGGTTGTCT
>NW_027856874.1:0-258 GCF_054177405.1 Leptonychotes weddellii
ATTAACATAACATAATAATAAAAAAAGAAAAAAGAAACATATATTGCAGATAAAATTAAAAAAAAAAACAACTCAGTTTTTACTGATAAATGAGAAATTCTCATAATACCAAGAGAAAAGTGAAAGAAACCCCCCTGCCCACTTACTAACATCAAGAATCCCTCAGTTATTTACTGCTGGCATTAAAGTTTTTCCAGGTATTTCACCTCTATAAATTCTTTAGCTCTGGCCTAGACACTGTTTAAAAAGGAAAAAAAA
>NW_027856875.1:0-258 GCF_054177405.1 Leptonychotes weddellii
AAAAAATAAATTAAAAAATCTTAAAAAAAAAATCTTACTTTATATTCCTTATAATTCTTTTTTTTTTTTTTAAAGATTTTTTATTTATTTATTTATTTGAGAGAGAGCACATGAGAGTGGGGAGGGTCAGAGGGAGAAGCAGACTCCCCGCCGAGCAGGAAGCCCGATGCGGGACTCGATTCCGGGACTCCAGGATCATAACCTGAGCCGAAGGCAGTCGCTTAACCAACTGAGCCACCCAGGCACCCAATATATTCC
>NW_027856876.1:0-258 GCF_054177405.1 Leptonychotes weddellii
AGGATTTGAAGACATTAGCTAGCACTAACTAGAATTGGCATCTCTGGAAGTCCTCATTGTCTGCTTTATTGGAGAGAGGTTCAGCATTTGGGGTAATCCGCCCACCAACGAGGTGCCAGGTGTGATGAAAGTCTGTGGGTCTGAGACGTCTCACCGATGGAGTTCAACACACCAGTGCACAATTGTTTTCTAATTCTCAACTTCCTTCCCTGGACAACCAATAAGGAAATGAAATAAGGACTGTGCAGAAAGAGAAAG
>NW_027856877.1:0-258 GCF_054177405.1 Leptonychotes weddellii
CCTCCTGACGGGAAGACAGGCACAGAACCAGGTGAGTCCACCTTTCGTGGCCTCTCACTCAGTGCTCCCAGCATGCAGTCGGCGAGTGACCCAACCTTCTCCTAACACGTGTGCCTGCCCCTGACAAGGCTGGTGTGGCCCCGGTGAGGGGACACTGGTGAAGGGGTGAACACAGTGAGGGTGACGGTGCTGGAGGTGACGCTGGAGGGCTCAATGGCCGTGATGGTGGCCAAGATGGAGATGACAATGCTAGAGGGA
>NW_027856878.1:0-258 GCF_054177405.1 Leptonychotes weddellii
GACTGGAGGCTGAAGCTGAGGCTGAGGCTGAGACTGGAGGCTGAGGCTGGAGGCTGAGGCTGAGACTGAGGCTGAGACTGAGACTGGAGGCTGAGACTGGAGGCTGAGACTGAGACTGGCTGAGGATGAGGCTGGAAGCTGAGGCTGAGAGGCTGAGGCTGACTGGAGGCTGAGACTGAGACTGGAGGCTGAGGCTGGAAGCTAAGGCTGAGGCTGAGACTGAGACTGGAGGCTGAGGCTGAGACTGGAGGCTGAGGC
>NW_027856879.1:0-258 GCF_054177405.1 Leptonychotes weddellii
CTTCATCTAAAACTAATGATGTAATGCATGGGGATTAACATAAGAATAAAAAAAAAAAAAGTATGAATGGGCCTAGATTTGCACCCAAGTCAGCAAAGAGGTCCTTGTGGGGACCCTGGGGACTCAAGTTTAGAATTCACAGGAATTGTGCAGAAAGCTCTGAGCTCACACACAGTCCATGAAATTGAATATTTGAGTCCTATTTACCTTAAATATCATGAGGAAAAGCAGCCCTAAGTGATCCTAGGCTGCTAGCCC
>NW_027856880.1:0-258 GCF_054177405.1 Leptonychotes weddellii
ATGTGCATGTGTGTGGAAAGCTTGTTAATACTAGTGGACTTGAGCCCTGAGCAGTAGTTCTGTAGAGTATATGAGTACTTTACTGCATTTAAAATATGTGTCTATGAACTGCCTTTGTATTTTGGCTTGGTTTTGCCCTTTACTTGGTTACTATGGTATGCTTTATGTTCTATGAGCATATTATGTGTCTGTTATTTTGTTTCTTTGCCATATGCTATAGTATTGCTTGATTTAAAATAGACCGTACATTCTTTGAAA
>NW_027856881.1:0-258 GCF_054177405.1 Leptonychotes weddellii
CAAAAGAATTGATTCATTCTTTAAGGAAGATATAGAAATGGATAATAACCATATAAAACGATGAGATACTCAACATCATTAGTTTTTTGTTTAGTTTTTTTTTCTAACGTTTTATTTCTTTCTTTGACAGAGAGAGAGAGAGCACAAGCAGGGGGAGCTGCAGAGGGAGAGGGAGAAGCAGGCTACCTGCTGAGCAGGAAGCCAGATGTGGGGCTCAATCCCAGGATCCTGGGGTCATGACCTGAGCGGAAGGCAGAC
>NW_027856882.1:0-258 GCF_054177405.1 Leptonychotes weddellii
ATAGAATTTATAAACATCAGGCACCTGGGTGGCTCAGATGGTTAAGCGTCTGCCTTCGCCTCAGGTCATGATCCCAGGGTCCTGGGATCGAGTCCCGCATCGGGCTCTCTGCTCCTTGGGAGCCTGCTTCTCCCTCTGCCTCTCTCTCTCTCTCTCTCTGTCTCTCATGAATAAATAAATAAAATCTTTAAAAAAAAAAGAATTTATAAATATCTTTGCATTGTTTCACTTCCCATTACATACAAAAGAACATTCAAG
>NW_027856883.1:0-258 GCF_054177405.1 Leptonychotes weddellii
GAACAAGGGTTAATCCTCAGGTGTGTTTCAAATCCCATCACATATCTCCTTATAAAACTTGATTTTTTGAAGTGCATTGGCCACAGTAACATAAGCATCCACTTTATGGAACTAGAGAACAAAGAGCAAAATAGACCTAAAACAATCAGAAGAAAAGAAATAATGAAAAGTTAAAAGAGAATACATGGAATTGAAAACAACAAAACAATAGAGAAAGTAAATGAATTCAAAAGCTAGTTCTTTGAAAAGACCAATAAC
>NW_027856884.1:0-1960 GCF_054177405.1 Leptonychotes weddellii
GACTCCTCTGATTTGATGGCTGCGTGTGGGACAGTGAGTTTGGGGTTTGGAGTCACCGGCAAGGGCTTGGAGGCAGAGGGGACCCCCTTAGAATGCTGCCCCTCCTCTTCCTCGTGGTCCCAGCGGGGGCCAGCCGACCTCTCCCAATCTCTGTGACATGGAGAGAGCGCCTCCGTGCGTGGTGAGATGCTGAGAAGTGCGCAGTCCGATGCCTGTGAGCGGCCACCGCCCTGGTGACTTTGCCCTCAGGGCCTCAGTGTCCTCATCTGTAAGATGGGAGGGTGGGCGCTCACTTCCCCTCCACATGCCGACAGCCTGGAGTAGTTGGAGGGTGGAGGGTGGGGAGTGAGGAAGGATGAAGTGGTTTTTGGGGATCAAGGGCAAGGGCAGGTCCTGGAAGGCAAGCGTCCCCGGAGGCCCCGTTCCCTGGACAGCATCTCCGATTGGAAGCGGTGTGCGGCGTTTCCCAACGCGAGCTCCGCAGCACAAAGGCGGGCTTCTTCCCGCACTGTTGGGAGGGTGGGCCACAGCTCCCGTGGGAGCCTTCCTGCGGGGGCTCGTGCCCGTGTGTGGACCCTCGGCCATTCCGTGCCGCACCACCTGCTGCGCCCCAGCCTGTCCTTGGATCGGAGGGTCTGCCGTCACTCTCAGCGTCCAGCCCCCCAGTCCTTCTCCCCCGGAACGTGTGTCGGAGCTGTGAGGACAGATGCGTCCCCCCAGCGCCTTCTCAGGCAGCATGTGGGGCTCCCGCCGTGTCTCCTTGCTCACCGAGCACCAGCTCCCCTCTCCATCCTGGCCTGCTCACTGCCCTTGGCCAGGGGCCCAGTGAAATGGAGTTCCCATAGGGGAATCCCTTATTCCCGGTGCAGCTTCCCCAGGGCAAGTCGAGGAAGCCGTCTTCCCTGTCCAGACCCAATTCTGGCCTTGGCACAGCTCTTTTGAGGGTGTCGTGTCCCCAACAAGTGTCGGGTCAGGATCCCTGCTCCAGTCCGGCGTCTGGGGCCTCAGACGCTCTCCCGGACCCCGTGAGCCCGGCTCCGTGGCAAGGGGAGGGTCAGCAACCTGGACGCGGCAGCTTCCCGGCCCCTGGGGCCCAGTCCTAGCAGCCCTGGGAGATGAAGACTCAGGTCCTGCAGATTCCTCTGTGAGACTTCAGTTTGCACAGATGCGTGGCCCTAGCATCTGACTGGGCCAGCGGGGCAGGGGGCGATCGGGACTCCGGGGACGAAGCCCGCTGCCCGGGGGGCTGGGTCCGATTGACGGGGACCGCGGCGCATTCGGGGCCGGCAGCCCGAGTCTTCCCTTGGTGGTCCTGTGCAGCCCCTTCCTCGAAGCATCAGGCCTCTCCCAGGGCAGGACCTCCTGCAACCATGGCCAGAGGCCCTCCGGGCTCTCCGCCTGAGCCATGGTCTTCTGAGACCGGGCACCTCCACCCCCTTTGGGACATTGTCCTTCCCAGATTCCTCTGTTCAGTGTGTCCCCGCCTTTCCCCTCGCTAAGTAACCAATACGCTGAGGAAGGAAGGCCTTGCCTGAGCAGAGGGCCAGCGTGTGGCCTGTCCATCCGGGGACCATCAGCTTGTTCATGGCATACTGAGGGACTCACGTCAGCCCCGTTCCCACAGGGCAGGATGAAAACCACGGTCACCTCCTCTGAGAGACACCCCGTTTCTAGTTCTGGGACTCGGGACCCTCATGCCTCTGCTTCCCACCCCTCAGTGCTCAGAGGCCAAGCAGCCGGGGGACTGAGACGCTGCGGCCCAAATGCACACGTATCACCTACACGTACCATCCGCACACCCCACAGGCGTACACCCCCCCCCCCACAAACGCACATCCCCCCGAAAACCTCACACACAGCACACAGGTCGTGTCCCACACAAGGGCCCGGCTGAGGGCATCTGGGGTGGCTCACGGGTCCCGGCCAAGACCGGTGCCCTGAGGGAGGAAGGACATCTTCT
>NW_027856885.1:0-258 GCF_054177405.1 Leptonychotes weddellii
ATTTCCCCCCCTTCATTCTTTCCTTCCTGCTATCTTCTTCTTCTTCTTTTTTTTTTTTTAACATATAATGTATTATTTGTTTCAGAGGTACAGGTCTGTGATTCATCAGTCTTACACAATTCACAGCGATCACCAAAGCACATACCCTCCCCAATGTCTATCCCCCAGCCAGCCCATCCCTCCCTCCCCGCACCACTCCAGCAACCCTCAGTTTGCTTCCTGAGATTAAGAAATCCTCATATCAGTGAGATCATATGA
>NW_027856886.1:0-258 GCF_054177405.1 Leptonychotes weddellii
ACTGATCTGTGAATACAGCCTCAGTATGAGCTGCCAGTGCTTCCATTGGTATATGAAGGATGAGGGCTTCATCAAGTTAATGGATCATCCAAGACCTGGTTAAAGAAATAGTGCTACAGCAAAAGAAACAGTCAACAAAACCAAAAGGCAACCGACAGAATGGGAGAAGATATTTGCAAATGACATATCAGATAAAGGGTTAGTATCCAAAATCTATAAAGAACTTATCAAACTCAACACCCAAAGAACAAATGATCC
>NW_027856887.1:0-258 GCF_054177405.1 Leptonychotes weddellii
CTATTGTTTTGTTACTTTGGCCACTACCTCCTCCCCAACCCTCCCCTTCCGAATCTGTCATTTGCCTCCTTGACAAAATTCCAAACGTGGGTTAATTCCATAACTGAACTTCTCAGTACCTGCAAGGGATGATTTCTGCTAAGGAAAACCATATATCCATGCAGATAACGCTAGTTAAAATTCAGCCCCCTCCCCTCAAACGGTCTCAGCTTTGTGCCCACGTTGTTATCAGCACTTTCTTCTCTCTGCCCTGTCCAG
>NW_027856888.1:0-258 GCF_054177405.1 Leptonychotes weddellii
AGGCCATGGCCAGGCCCCCACCTTGGGTTTAGAATACATGCTATGAACAAACGGGCCACTAACTAGTTGCAGGTCTGACAATATTAATATGTTTGCAGCCAATAAGGCAGTTCATAAAAGAGCTCAATGATACGGAGATAAGGCTTATTACTATTATATTCAGTGAAAAAACTATAAGGAAACATACTTAATGTGGAGGAATTATCAGCAGGCTGTAGAAAGGCAAATTTGGGGGCCCCCTACCCAGACCTTCTGAAT
>NW_027856889.1:0-258 GCF_054177405.1 Leptonychotes weddellii
AGCGTGAGAGGGAGGAGGGTCAGAGGGAGAAGCAGACTCCCCGCTGAGCAGGGAGCCCGATGCGGGACTCGATCCCGGGACTCCAGGATCATGACCTGAGCCGAAGGCAGCCGCCCAACCAACTGAGCCACCCAGGCGCCCCAAGGTGTTTATAATTCTAATTGGATGAAGTCATACTTCATATCCCGCTATTACAAATGTTATTTGTGACTCGATTTTACTGTGTTTTCTACATAGCACTATATATTTTTTTTAAGA
>NW_027856890.1:0-258 GCF_054177405.1 Leptonychotes weddellii
CGAGCAAACGGATGCTATTCCATGGCATCCTACGGTCAGCAGGCCCTCAACACAACACGGCTCTTCTGTTTCCCCAGTCACCAGAGTGGCTATTTCCTTCCTTCCCATTGCCCCCAAATGTCCCTCAACTCCATGAATCAGATTCAGCATCTTCCCTCCTCCCCAGACCCTGTAGTGCTCCTCCTCATCCACCCCCCCCACTCAGAAATCTTCCCACACAGCCCCCTTCCCCCTCAGTCACAGTAGGAGTTATGAAGA
>NW_027856891.1:0-258 GCF_054177405.1 Leptonychotes weddellii
CCTACAACTTCCTTTCAGGTGTTACATAATGTTTGCATTGAGTTAATGCCCACGTTCATGGGAGTTCTTTAAACTTAACTACCCATTTCATAGGTTTAAATATCACGTGTTTTATTATTTGTCTCTGCTATTCCTAGAGTCCTAATTTTAATTGGATTGGTTTCTTTCGGGGGCGAATGGAGTGAGCCGTGTGCTGCGGCGTGCCCCCCCCGACCCCCCGTACCCAGAACTGTACCATGGCTCATCTAGGATGGGGCG
>NW_027856892.1:0-258 GCF_054177405.1 Leptonychotes weddellii
AGATGCTCAACATCATTAGTTACATTAGGGAAATGTAACTCAAAACCACAAAGAGATATTTCCTCATGTAAACAAACCAGATATAAAATATATTGGATAAAATTGAGGAAGAAATTAATTGTAAGGAGTTATTATTGATCTGTTTGGTTTGGTAATGATTTTAGGGTAATATAAGAAATGCCCATATCTTTTTTTTTTTAATTTTTTTTTTTATTCTTATGTTAATCCCCATACATTACATCATTAGTTTTAGATGAA
>NW_027856893.1:0-258 GCF_054177405.1 Leptonychotes weddellii
GGTGATGATGGTGGGGGTGGTGGTGGTGGTGATGGTGGTGGTTGTGGTGGTGATGATGATGGTGGTGGTGGTGGTGGTAGCTGCCACCACTGACCCACTTCACAGCTATTTGACCTCAAAGAAGATTCACACCTATTGTTACTAACTTTCAGAGTTAAAGAAAAATCAGCATTTGAAAAAAATGCTGATTATTAGGTGCTCAATGAATACTAATGTCATACAGGGCAGTAGTTTTGAGTCTGAAGCCAGTCTAGCTCA
>NW_027856894.1:0-258 GCF_054177405.1 Leptonychotes weddellii
CCGCAAAAGCCAAACTGTGGAAAGAGCTGAGATACAATTCAACAGATGAATGGATAAATAAGATCCACATATACAGGTCCATATATACAATGGAATATTACTCAGCCATCAGAAAGGATGAATACCCAACTTTAACATCAACATGGATGGGACTGGAAGAGATTATGCTAAGTGAAATAAGTCAAGCAGAGAAAGTCAATTATCATATGGTTTCACTTATTTGTGGAACATAAGGAATAGCATGGAGGATAATAAGAG
>NW_027856895.1:0-1960 GCF_054177405.1 Leptonychotes weddellii
GGAGATTGGGAGGCCGCCATTTTCACTCTCTGCCTCCAAAACTGTACGGAAAGCTTGCAGGGAACAAAAGCTCCCGAGAGCAAACCCGAGCAGATTACTTAGCCCGGACCAGGCAAGGGCGGGGCAATTCCGCCTCCAGCAAAGACATTTGGGAACCAGGCAACAGGCCCCTGCCCCAGAAGATCAGCAAGAACAGCCAGCCAAGACCAAGTTTACTGATCAATGAGAACGGCAGAACTCCAGTGCTACGGGAATACAGCACATAGAATTCATGGCTTTTTTCCCATGATTCTTTAATCTTTCAAAATTAATTTTTTTTTAACTTTCATTTTTTCTTTTTTTGAATTTTTCTATTTCCCTTTTTCCACCAACATCTTATCAATCCCATTTATAAAAAATCTTTTTTATTTTTCACTTTAAGAGTCATATTCTATCCCTTCATAGTAGTTAACCTTATATTTGGTATATATATATAAGTTTTCTCTCTTTAAAATTTTGGGATACAGTTTCTTCTAACAGACCAAAATATACCCTAAATCTCTAGTGTATGGCTTTGTTCTAGTCTCCTGCCTGATCACATTCTCTCCTTTTTTTTTAAATCCTCTTCTTTCTTTTTTCAACCAACTTATCAATTCCTTTCATAAAATCTTTTATAATTTTCATCTTTACAGTCATATTCCATCCCTTTTGGTATTAACCCTTATTTTTGTACATATATAAGTTTTTCTTTCTTTAAAATTTTGGGAGGCACTTTCTTCTAACAGACCAAAATACGCCCAAAATTTAGTGTGTGGCACTGATCTAAGCATCAGCCTGATCATATATGATCATACTCTGGTTTTTTGTTTGTTTGTTTTTATCTTTTCCTTTTTCTTTTTTCTTTCTTTCCCTTTCTTTTTCCCCGGTTTCAGGTCTCTTCTGATTTGTTTAGTATATATCTTTCTGGGGACATTGTTACCCTGTTAGCGTTTTGTTCTCTCATTCATCTATTCTCCTCTGGACGAAATGACAAGATGGAAAAAATCACCTCAAAAAAAAAGAACAAGAGGCAGTACTGATTGCCAAGGACTTAATCAGTACGGACATCAGTAAGATGGCGGAACTAGAGTTCAGAAAGACGATTTTAAGGATACTAGCTGGGCTTGAAAAAAGCATGGAAGATATTAGAGAAACCCTTTCTGGAGAGATAAAAGAACTAAAATCTAACCAAGTTGAAATAAAAAACACTATTAATGAGATGCAATCAAAAATGGAGGCTCTGCTAGGATAAATGAGGCAGAAGAGAGAATTAGTGATACAGAAGACCAAATGATGGAAAATAAAGAAGCTGAGAAAAAGAGAAATAAACAACTAGAGGATCACGAGGGCAGAATTCGAGAGATAAGTGATACTGTAAGACGAAACAATATTAGAATAAGTGGGATCCCAGAAGAAGAAGAAAGAGAGAGGGGGGCAGAAGGTATATTGGAGCAAATTATAGCAGAGAACTTCCCTAATTTGGGGAAGGAAACAGGCATCAAAATCCAGGAGGCACAGAGAACCCCCCTCAAAATCAATAAAAATAGGTCAACACCCCGACATCTAATAGTAAAACTTACGGAGTCTCAGAGACAAAGAGAAAATCCTGAAAGCAGCTTGGGAGAAAAGATCTGTAACCTACAATGGTAGAAACATTAGATTGACAACAGACCTATCCACAGAGACCTGGCAGGCCAGAAAGGACTGGCAGGATATATTCAGAGCACTAAATGAGAAAAATATGCAGCCAAGAATACTCTATCCAGCTAGCCTGTCACTGAAAATAGACGGAGTGATAAAAAGCTTCCAGGACAGACAAAAACTAAAGGAATTTGCAAACACAAAACCAGCCCTACAAGAAATACTGAAAGGGGTCCTCTAAGCAAAGAGAGAGCCTAAAAGTAACATAGACCAGAAAGGAACACAGACAATATACAGTAAC
>NW_027856896.1:0-258 GCF_054177405.1 Leptonychotes weddellii
GTCGTGAGATGGAGCCCCATGTTGGGCTCCGTGCTCAGTGGGGAGTCGGCTTGAGATTCTCTCTCCTTCTCTCTCTGCCCCTCCCACCCCTCGCTCTCTCTCCCCCTCTCTCTAGAATAAATAAATCTTTTTTAAAAAGTATAATAAAGGCTTTAAGAAAACACACGTAACATTAATTCTAATTAATTACTCTAATTTAAATCTAAAATCTTCACATTGTTTTTCCTTAGGCTCTAAGTATGTCTTTTGTGTGGTATA
>NW_027856897.1:0-258 GCF_054177405.1 Leptonychotes weddellii
AATTTATCCTAAAATTATTATGGCCTCTCAAGGGACGTAAAGAACGAAAATAATCTGGAAAAAAAAAAAAGTTGGAGGTCTCACACTTCCTGATTTTAAAACTTACTACAAAGCTACAATAATCAAAACAGTGTAGCATTGGCATAAAGACAGACCTTTAGATCAATGAAATCGAACAGAGAACCCAGAAATAAAGCTTCGCACAGGGCGCCTGGGTGGCTCAGTTGGTTAAGCGACTGCCTTCGGCTCAGGTCATGA
>NW_027856898.1:0-258 GCF_054177405.1 Leptonychotes weddellii
CAAGGGCAAAAATGAACTATTGGGACTTCATCAAGATAAAAAGCTTTTGCAAAGCAAAGGAAACAGTCAACAAAACCAAAAGACAACCGACAGAATGGGAGAAGATATTTGCAAATGACATATCAGATAAAGGGCTAGTATCCAAAATCTATAAAGAACTCATCAAACTCAACACCCAAAGAACAAAGAATCCAATCAACAAATGGGCAGAAGACATGAACAGACATTTTTCCAAAGAAGACATCCAAATGGCCAACA
>NW_027856899.1:0-258 GCF_054177405.1 Leptonychotes weddellii
ACAGACACGATGCTCTGCCAGTTGCAGACTTAATTTGATTGACAACTTCCTTTTTCAGCCTCCTGGAATGCTCACTTTTGGGACACTCTCTTTAAGAAACTGGCTGCCACAAAATGACAAGACGGAAAAAATCACCTCAACAAAAAGAACAAGAGGTAGTACCGACTGCCAGGGACCTACTCAATACGGACATTAGTACGATGTCAGATCTAGAGTTCAGAATCATCACTTTAAAGAGACTAGCTGGGCTTGAAAAAA
>NW_027856900.1:0-258 GCF_054177405.1 Leptonychotes weddellii
CCTAGACCCAGCAATCAGACAACAAAAAGAAATAAAAGGCATCAGTAAGGAAGAAGTCAAACTTTCAGTATTTGCAGATGACACGATACTCCATAATAGATAACTCAAAAGACTCCACCAAAAAATTGCTAGAACTGATACACGAACTCAGTAAAGTTGCAGGATACAAAATCAACATACAGAAATCTGTTGCATTTCTCTACACCAATAATGAAGCAGCAGGAAGAGAAATCAAGGAATTGATCCCATTTACAGTTA
>NW_027856901.1:0-258 GCF_054177405.1 Leptonychotes weddellii
CACAGAGGCTGGTTCCTGCCCTGTGATGGCCGTGTGGGCCCTGCTCTCGTGGCCTTCGTTCTGGGACTCAGGGCCCTGGGTCAGAGTGGGGGCTGAGCCCGGACAGGAGCAGCGTCCCCAGGTCATCCGGGACCCCGTGGGAGAGTGGGACTGCCTATCTGTGCTGATGGAAGCAGTCACTTCCTTTGAGCCTTGATTGAGTCCCCAGCACTGTGAGTGGCCGTCACAGTGCCCCATGCCCCGTAACAAACTGCCCAG
>NW_027856902.1:0-258 GCF_054177405.1 Leptonychotes weddellii
GCAGGAAGCTTGCTTCTCCCTCTCCCACTCACCCTGCTTGTGTTCCCTCTCTCTGTCAAATAAATAAATAAATAAAATCTTTAAAAAAAAAAAGATGCAGGCAGAGGTGGGGCGATGGTTCTACAAGCCAAAGAACACCAAAGACTCGGGAAAATCCCAGAAGCTGGGGAAGAGGATGGCATGGGTTCTCCCTCACATCCTCGGGAGGAGCCAGCCCTGCCCACCTTGACTTCCGGCCTCCAGAGCTGAGGGACAACA
>NW_027856903.1:0-258 GCF_054177405.1 Leptonychotes weddellii
CACCACATCAAAAACCAATGATGTATAGTATGGTGACTAACATAACATAATAAAATTAAAAAAAAAAAAAATAAAGAGTTAATACCTATTCTTCTCAAACTGTTCCAAAAAATAGAAATGGAAGGAAAACTGCCAAACTCATTCTATAAGGCCAGCATTACCTTGATTCCAAAATCAGACGAAGACCCCACTAAAAAGGAGAATTACAGGTCAATAACCATGATGAACATGGATGCAAAAATTCTCAACAAGAGACTA
>NW_027856904.1:0-258 GCF_054177405.1 Leptonychotes weddellii
AGCTCTTTCACATTCTGAAGGTGCTTGATTTGGAAGTTCATCTCATGGGCTCCTAGGACTGGCAGGCTGGGTTTTGGAGATAAATAGTAGAGTTAATTGTCTAGATAATTAAAAATAATTACTGCATCCAATTATATTTATGGGGTGGTTATGCATCTATCATGGCATTTGACCTTTACCACAATCTTTTTTTTTTTTTTTTAAGATTTTATTTATTTATTTGAGAGAGAGAGAATGAGAGACAGAGAGCATGAGAGG
>NW_027856905.1:0-258 GCF_054177405.1 Leptonychotes weddellii
CTTCCTGTCTTCTGAAAATTAAATAAAACAATTCCAAGGCTCTATCTCATCGTCTATGGAAGTTCCAAAGTCTTCCTCAAGATTTCTGATGATTCTCAGTGCATCATCTTCCAGTTCCTGTAACGACTGAACCCTAAATCTTCCCAGAATTATTCTAAATTCAGAGCTTTAAACCAATTGAAGTCAGGGAATGAGGTCCCTTTTCTTGACTTTCTCTCCAAAACAAACAAGTGGAATTTATATATGCTTCAGTCTTTA
>NW_027856906.1:0-1960 GCF_054177405.1 Leptonychotes weddellii
ACAAACTGAGGGTTGCTGGAGTGGTGGAGGGTGGGAGGGATGGGGTGGCTGGGTGATGGACGTTGGGGAGAGTATGTGCTATGGTGAGCACTGTGAATTGTGTAAGACTGTTGAATCACAGACCTGTACCTCTGAAACGAGTAATACATTATATGTTTAAAAAAAAAAAAAAAGAAGATAGTAGGAAGGGAAGAATGAAGGGGGGGAAATCAGAGGGGGAGATGAACCATGAGAGACTATGGACTCTGAGAAACAAACTAGGGTTTTAGAGGGGAGGGGGTGGGAGGATGGGTTAGCCTGGTGGTGGGTATTGAGGAGGGCACGTTCTGCATGGAGCACTGGGTGTTATACGCAAACAATGAATCATGGAACACTTCATCTAGAACTAATGATGTAATGTATGGTGATTAACATAACATAATAAAATAAAATGAAAAAAAAGAGTAATGTGGAAGATAGTACTGCTTCTCTGGAGGGGCTGATGTGCCTGCACACTTTCTTAACTGTTGGACTCCTGCCACCAGACATGTTTGCAGGTTCAGTTGATTCACAATAAATGGTAAATGATGTAATTCCATTAGATTTCCTTTAATGCAAGTATTTTTAGGTGTTACCTCCATTAATATATTCAGAACTACAGGATGCCAGTTACCTAGAATTTTCCTGTCAGCAATTTGATAATTCTGTAGACATGAATAGCTTCCCTTAGGCTCTCATGGCTTTAATATGTGGGTGGATGGTAAGAAAAAAAAGGAACATGCAATGGGCCTATTTTGTGACTCTAACAGAAACTCTTGGAAGCCATAGCACTTGGCAATCATAAAGTAATGCTTAATAATATGACTAAATTCTCAAATATACAGCATTTATTTTATTAGAAAAATAAATCCAGGGCCCCAATCCCAAATGAGCCACAGATAACTTTTGGTTTACATACTATAGTTTGTATCATAATACATATTACATTACTTTTACTAAAGAGGGTTCATACATGTATATTGGTATATAATCTGCCTTTCACTAAATAATGTATTTTCAATATTTTCTGCTTCATTAAAATTATCCTATCATATCCCTTTGTATTTTGCACTTTTTGTACTAATTTTCAGATAACTTATGTTAAGTTTTGAAAAACTAGAAAACCATAGTGCCTTTTTAGCACAGGAGGCAAAGTGTTAGTCTCATAATATGAAAAGATAGAAAATCTTGATTATCAAAATTCCACTAGAGATAACAATTGCTTTTAACATTTGGTATATTTCTTTCTAGACACATCAATGCATGTGCACACATGTTACATTGCACACATGTATTGCAAAATTTGGATCATCTCGCACATAGTATTTTGTACTTTTTTTCGCTCAGAGAGTATTAGAGCCTAAATATATTTCTAGTCCAACACAACTACTTTATTTATTTATTTATTTTTTAATCTGCTTCATCCACTTTACTTAGGGTTGATTTTGCCTTACAGATGCAACCATTAAAGTTTCTTTTTCCTCACCCAAGATTTAAAATATAGTCAAGCCTTATATATACATACAGAAGGCCTATATCAAGTAAAATGAAAATTTTAACACAAAATAATGCATGCATGCACATTGGTATACTCAATACAAAATGATGCTGGAGAGTTTACAGTTGGTGATGTAAAACAGTAGTTTCCAAGGAACTTACTTAATCAGACCTTCACAGGGCCCTAGAAAACTTCATTTTTAACAAGAATCCCAAAAGATTCTAGGCCTTAATTAAGTGTGCTTTAGGGAAGCACTTTAAACTTTCACTCTATCAGATTACATATACAATAAAAGTAAATTATAAATCATGTAATTGAACAAAAAACTTTTCTTTATAGAAACTATTAAATAGATATCTAAATACAAGATGGATTTTAAAATGAAATGTTATTTGTATTTGTAAAGATATATACACTAATCAAAAGCTATACATTAACAGCAAA
>NW_027856907.1:0-258 GCF_054177405.1 Leptonychotes weddellii
GACTTTATTCATTTTTTGCCGTCTTTTTCCTTTTCCTCAGACTAGATGATATGCATTAATTTTTTTTTTTTAAGATTTTATTTATTTATTTGACAGAGAGAGACACAGCGAGAGAGGGAACACAAGCAGGGGGAGTGGGAGAGGGAGAAGCAGGCTTCCCGCGGAGCAGGGAGCCTGATGCGGGGCTCGATCCCAGGACCCTGGGATCATGACCTGAGCCGAAGGCAGACGCTTAACGACTGAGCCACCCAGGCGCCC
>NW_027856908.1:0-258 GCF_054177405.1 Leptonychotes weddellii
AGTTGGTTAAGCGACTGCCTTCAGCTCAGGTCATGATCCCAGGGTTCTGGGATCGAGTCCCGCATCGGGCTCCCTGCTCTGCGGGGAGCCTGCTTCTCCCTCTCCCACTCCCCCTGCTTGTGTTCCCTCTCTCGCTGTGTCTCTCTCTGTCAAATAAATAAATAAAATCTTTAAAAAAAAAAAACAACACATTTTCAGTGAAACCAAGAGACAGCTGGAATGCCCAATTTTGGAGTAAGTGACGGGTGTCTAAGAACA
>NW_027856909.1:0-258 GCF_054177405.1 Leptonychotes weddellii
CTACATCTAAAACTAATGATGTAATGTATGGGGATTAACGTAAGAATAAAAAAAAAAGAAAAAAAAAACTTTCCCACTTTTGTTATTAAAGAAAAAAAATACTGGGGGAGGGGATGGGGGGAAAAGAAGATACAGCCAAGTGTTGCTATTGTGAGTTTCTGGGAGGTAGGAGTGTGGGCTATTTGTTTTTTCCACCCCCCTCCATCCCAGGGTGAGACAGCCCTCATTACCCAAGATTCTTCTAATCAAGAAGGAGAA
>NW_027856910.1:0-258 GCF_054177405.1 Leptonychotes weddellii
CATTACCACAAAGTTCTTTATGATTATAGCTTTATTTTCCCTATATTCAGATGGGAGAACTTTTTTTTTTTTTTAAAGATTTTATTTATTTATTTGAGACAGAGAGAATGAGAGAGACAGAGAGCACATGAGAGGGGGGAGGGTCAGAGGGAGAAGCAGGCTCCCCGCCGAGCAGGGAGCCTGATGCGGGACTCGATCCTGGGACTCCAGGATCATGACCTGAGCCGAAGGCAGTCGCTTAACCAACTGAGCCACCCA
>NW_027856911.1:0-258 GCF_054177405.1 Leptonychotes weddellii
AAAAAATAAATTAAAAAATCTTAAAAAAAAAATCTTACTTTATATTCCTTATAATTCTTTTTTTTTTTTTTAAAGATTTTTTATTTATTTATTTATTTGAGAGAGAGCACATGAGAGTGGGGAGGGTCAGAGGGAGAAGCAGACTCCCCGCCGAGCAGGAAGCCCGATGCGGGACTCGATTCCGGGACTCCAGGATCATGACCTGAGCCGAAGGCAGTCGCTTAACCAACTGAGCCACCCAGGCACCCAATATATTCC
>NW_027856912.1:0-258 GCF_054177405.1 Leptonychotes weddellii
CACTGTCAAGAGAAAGTTGTCTAATCCTGCCAAAAGCATGAAAAAATACATCTGGCTGAGGCAGCCTGCATAGGTGATCACTTTGCTCTGTGTCTGGATGTTCCACAGCATCTTGGGGATGGTGGTGGAGGTGAAACAGATGTCTACAAAGGACAGGTTGGAGAGGAAGAAGTACATGGGCATGTGGAGGTGGGAGTCCATGACAATGGCCAAGATGATGAGCAGGTTCCCACTGAAGGTGACCAGATACATGGACAG
>NW_027856913.1:0-258 GCF_054177405.1 Leptonychotes weddellii
GCAGATCAGGGGTCCAGCAGCAGGAGAGGAAGCGGCCTGGGATGGCCCAGACTGGCACGCATTGCGTCGAGGGCCGGGCACGGGGTTCTAACCAGGGCCGGGCAAAGCACAGGTACAGACTGCCTGCTGCCCTATGCATGCTTATTGCTGCGGAGAATCTGCTGAGGCCGGGGCGACAAAGCACTGTCAGGGCAGAGTGTGGGGGGTGCGGCCCAGAGGAGTCATGCGGGCCTCAGGAGGGGCGTGTGCCAGGCCCAC
>NW_027856914.1:0-258 GCF_054177405.1 Leptonychotes weddellii
CATCTAATCCAATTGGTCAGTGACCACACCACCTGGTTACGAAGTATTTTCAATCTCACCACTATTTTTTTTTTAATTTTTTAAGATTTTATTTATTGAGAGAGAGCGAGCCCAGGGAGAGGGTAAGCAGGCTCCCCGCCGAGCAGGGAGCCCGACACGGCACTCCATCCCGGGATTCTGGGACAATGACCTGAGCAGAAGGCAGACGCTGAACTGGCTGAGCCACCCAGGTGCCCGTCACCACTACTATCAAGCGTC
>NW_027856915.1:0-258 GCF_054177405.1 Leptonychotes weddellii
AGCAGTGTGACCTGTATTGTCACACAGGGCCCTGTGCTCAGAAGGGCCCCATGATTGGCTTAATGCTCTGCTAATGCTGCTCCCAATAATTTTTTTTAAAGATTTTTTGTTTATTTATTTCCGGGGGGCAGAGTGCAAGCACAAGCAGGGGGAGAGGAGCAGAGGAAGAAGCAGGCTCCCCAGTGATCAGGGAGCCTGACGTGGGGCTCGATCCCAGGACCTTGAGATCATGACCTGAGCTGGAAGGCAGATGCTTAA
>NW_027856916.1:0-258 GCF_054177405.1 Leptonychotes weddellii
AAGATCAATATTATAACTATTTTTTCTATTTATTTGAAGCACAGTAAAAAAAAATTGGCACACTTTGGAAATTCAGTGGCACAAGGTACACTGCCATAACTTGAGGGACATTATACAGTTAAAAAAAAAAAAAAGGAAATAAAAAGGAAAAAAATTCCCCTGTTTGAAACACTGCATTACATAATTTTACCTGCCCAAACAGACCATTTACAAATATTAGGTCAATAAACTGCTAACATCCATAAAAAGGTAGCTTTC
>NW_027856917.1:0-1960 GCF_054177405.1 Leptonychotes weddellii
CATCATTAGCTTGATCATCTTCCTTAGTCAGATGTGTGGCTGTTTCCTAAACTTCAATCTAAGCTCAGAGACCAAAACTTTAGAAACACTGAGTATATTCAAACATGCTTGTTACAGACTGAGGGCTTATCACAAAGACGTTCCAGAAAGGTTAGTGACAACAGCACCCTCTGAACAGAATTCCCCTGAGGAAGAAAACCCTCATAAGGAATATATAGCAACGATATGAATAAAAACAATGGCTTGTGTGTGTGTTGAGTGGCCCTTTATATGTCTTGTCTAATTTAATCCTCAGAAGAATCCTATGAGGTAAGACAAAGTTCTGTTTGTTTAAAACTCAAACATTACCACGCGGTCACACATGGGTCATGCCTTATATCATAAAGGGCAAGAACTAATTCCTAAATCCTATAGGAATGAAGAGCTAATGCCTCTCAACAGCTACCATCTCCTCAGAGGGTTGGTCTGTAGGGATCTGACCCAATTTGGGGTTTTTCACACATTTTCAAGCCTGTTAGTGTTCTGCCATTCCCATATCAGTGCACATTTTAGTCTATTTTCAGTGGATGCAGAGTGTAGGGAACAGAAATAAGTACATTTTTGGCTCAGAGAAATTCAAGACATTTCCAATCTTCCTCAGTCTGGCTCCATGGCTCCAATATGATTTCTATCATACCCATCTAAAGGAGAAGGATACAAGAAATTACATTTCAACTTTGTGTTTGCTTCTTTTTTTCTATCAGCATTAGTGCAAGAAGGTAAGAAATGAAGACTTGATCCAAGAATCTATTCTTAAGTAGCAATTTGAAGAGCCAAAATTTGCTACCAGAAATCTATTTCTATCTATCTAGATATCTATATAGATATAGATATATTTAGATCTAGATAGACATTTTAAACCCATAGTTCTTTTTTTTTTTTTTTAAGATTTATTTATTTGAGACAGAGAGAATGAGAGAGAGAGAGAGCACATGAGAGGGGGGAGGGTCAGAGGGAGATGCGGGACTCGATCCAGGGACTCCAGGATCATGACCTGAGCCGAAGGCAGTCGCTCAACCAACTGAGCCACCCAGGCGCCCTAAACCCATAGTTCTTGAAAACCATCTCAGCAAGTGTGTTCAGGTCCTTATTTCTAGTTCCCTCATAGTGACAGAACCACAAAAGTAGGCAGCCACGTGAGAACTGCTATAGCCAAGAGTAAGACCATCAGCCCATCCCAAACAAGACACTCAGAGTCACGATTCCCAGGACTTCTGCCATGACCATGGGCTTTAAACCATTCTACTACTTCCTGGAGGTCAAATGGCTGAGGCTCATAACCGAGCTCCTTCTGGGCCTTCTCTAGGCTAAAGTAATGTGTGACGCCAGTTTTGTAAACTTCTGTGCGGGTGAGGAAGGGCTGGAAGTTGTAGAGTCGACCTAAAATGAAGTGAACCATTTCTGTTAGGAAAGCAAAGCAGTAGACGAGGGTCAACGGCAGGCGGACAGATGGGAACGTGTAGCCTAGGCCCTCAACCAAAGGCCGGAAGAACTCAAAGTTGTTCACGGGCCTGCCATCTGAAATGAAGTAGGGCTGCCCAGAGGCAATGTGGCCCTTGGCAGCTCTCAGAGCCTCTGAGGCCAGAATGTGAGCCTGTACCAAGTTATCCACATGGACAAATTCAACCAGGTTCCTAGGATCTCCGTACACAAACTTGAACAGACCCCTCTCAATGTACCTCACTATCCTGGGAAGGTGCCTTTGCTCTCCAGGCCCATAGATACCAGCCGGCCGCAGAGCACAGCTTCTTAAGACACCATCACTTCTTACCAGGCTGGTACCATTGGCCTCCAGCACCTTCTTCTCTGCAATAGATTTGGTCCGAGAGTAGTGATCGGGATGGAGGTGAAGAGGTAGGTAAGGCAGAGATTCATCTCCATTTCTGATAACTTGACCTCCAAAGATGACATTGAAAGTGCT
>NW_027856918.1:0-258 GCF_054177405.1 Leptonychotes weddellii
CCAGTTTGGAGCTCATTCCCATGTCCTGATGGGAGGGCTATGACGGCGAGGCATTGAAGACAGGGACGATGTGGAAGAAGCCCTGGGCTTAGAATCAGGACACCTGGGTGTGAATCCCAGCCCTGCCACTAACCTGCTGTGTGACTTCTGGAAGTCGCTTTCTCTGTCTGGGCCTCAGCTTCCTCATTTTTCAGATGAGGTCATTCCATGTCATTAGATCAGGGGAAGAGTGGGTTGCCCCTTAGGGGACATTCTGTA
>NW_027856919.1:0-258 GCF_054177405.1 Leptonychotes weddellii
ACAGAGAGCTGAGCCTGACTTGGCTGCATTGGGCCTGGCTCCTGAGGGCATTGCACGGTACTCTCTGGCCACCAAAGTCTGAGTTCTGCTGGGGGGGGTCTCAGTTTACCCAACATTGTGAGAAAGACAACATGCACCCCCATGGCAGACATGAGCTCTTTGGGGCTGGGCAGGTGGTCTCACCCCTGTGGGCCTGAGAATTTGGTGGACTTTTGCACATGCTCCAAGGTTATTCATTCTCCTTTCTAGAAACCCATA
>NW_027856920.1:0-258 GCF_054177405.1 Leptonychotes weddellii
CTGCCACCAGCTCCCCCCACAGCCTGGTTGTCCAGTGCTTTCTCTGGAAGTCTCTGAGGAATCAGTGTCTTTCCAATAGATCCTTCCTTCTAGGATCCCTCCTATCCAAGTCTAGGATATTTCCCTGCAGACTTCACCAGGCTATTGTGGTGATTAATTATAAATTATAAACATATGCATTCAGTTTTCTCTCCCAGAGTCCTCGTATCATTGAACCTGGAAGTAGGGTGGGTGCCCCCCTTCCGAAGTTAGTCGGAA
>NW_027856921.1:0-258 GCF_054177405.1 Leptonychotes weddellii
AGAGAAAGCCAATACCATATGATTCACTCATACATGGAATTTAAGAAACAAAGGAAAAAAGAGAAACCAAAAGACAGACTCTTAACTCTAGAGAACAGACTGATGGTCACCAGAGGGAGGTGGTGGGGGGATGGGTGAAACAGGTGAAGGGGATGAAGAGGACACTTACCATGATGAGCACTGAGTAATATATGGAAGTATTGAATCACTCTATTGTACATTCGAAACTAATACAACACTATGTTAACTATACTGGAG
>NW_027856922.1:0-258 GCF_054177405.1 Leptonychotes weddellii
CGAGTATTTAAGCCCATATAAAAATTTTAACTAGTGGTGTGAAATTTCAAAACAAAAATCACCAATCAATAGAAACACTTGGAAGAATCTAAGATAATTCTGATTTTTTACTCTTTTCTTGGTAAACTTGTTTTGTCTAGAGAAGTACTGAATTCTTTCTTTATATTTAAATTTTTTTAATGTCACCAGCCTTCAACAGCTGAACGTTTAAACAAACTGTGGTACATACATACTAGAGAATATTACTCAGTAACAAAA
>NW_027856923.1:0-258 GCF_054177405.1 Leptonychotes weddellii
AATTTTTTAATTTTTACAGTCATATTCTATCTCTTCATTGTATTTAACCTTATTTTTTGTATATATATATATATGTTTTTCTTTCTTTAAAATTTTGGGATACACTTTCTTCTAACAGACTAAAATATACCCTAAATCTAGTGTATAACATTGTCCTAGTCTCCTGCCTGATCACATTCTGACTCTCTTTTTTTTTTTTAATAGTTTTTTTAACCAACTTCTTATCAATTCCTTTTTCAAAACCTTTTTTAATTTGCA
>NW_027856924.1:0-258 GCF_054177405.1 Leptonychotes weddellii
CATTTATTAATATGGTGTATTACATTGATTTATTTGTGGATGTTGCACCATCCATGCATGGCTGAACTAAATCTCACTGATGGTGCATAATCCTTTTAGTTATTTATTTTTTAAATTTTATTTTGTTATGTTAGTCACCATTCATTACATCATTAGTTTTTGATGTAGTGTTCCATGATTCACTGTTTGTGTGTAACACCCAGTGCTCCATTCAATGCGTGCCCTCCTTAATACCCATCACTGGGCTAACACATCCCC
>NW_027856925.1:0-258 GCF_054177405.1 Leptonychotes weddellii
GCACTGAACCTCCCAGCTCAGCTAAGCCAACCTTCACTGTGCGCAGAACACGCGCGGGAGCCTGCAGGTGGGCTAGGGCATCTAGTACAGTCTATCGAATAACACAGGGCTGACTCTCCCAGGTAATCTACTGAGCACTGTGCCGAGGTGACAAACAAGACGGCTGTGTGGGGGCAGAGTGGTGGGAAGTGTGCAGGCTGCTGACCCTCGTGATGGGGGGGCCACCTGGAGGCTGCCGTCCCCCATCCCGGGAGAGGA
>NW_027856926.1:0-258 GCF_054177405.1 Leptonychotes weddellii
AATCATGGAACACTTCATCTAAAACTAATGATGTAATGTATGGGGATTAACATAAGAATAAAACAAAACAAAACAAAACAAAAAAAATACACTGCTGAATCCCTTCTGGTTTACCTTGGTTATATTCCAGAAGGGTACAGAGAGTGTCCGTTCATCACACTGTGAAGAAAACCCACCACCAGAGGAAGTTGAAGTATAACCGTGGTTCTGAAAGAGCAGCTCCTGGACCAGCAGCCCAGGCTTCACCTGAGAACTTAT
>NW_027856927.1:0-258 GCF_054177405.1 Leptonychotes weddellii
GCCGACACCTGCCCCTCACAGCCCGGGCTCCCATGTGGTGACGGTATGGGGAACAGCTTTACCAAAGCAAAGGGCCACCGATTCCAAGTCTTGAGCTGAGCAACACTAAACAAACAACACATAAATAAGTAAATAGCAATGGAGAGAAAAATCTTGCAAAGGATTTCTGCCTCTTCAACAAAGAATCAAAACGGAGAGAGTGGGGACCACAGAGAAAATGGCCGTGTGGCCATCCCCGTCCTGTTTGCGCTGCCTGAC
>NW_027856928.1:0-1959 GCF_054177405.1 Leptonychotes weddellii
GCTTTTCTGTTCAGAGAGTTGTTGCCATTCCTTTCTTCGATCTCCTGTTGAGTTTGTAGGTGTTCAGAATGGTTTGATCCCTATCCAGCTGAATTCCTGAGAGGAGACGAAATCCAGGTCTCCTACTCCTCCGCCATCTTGCTCCGCCCCCCTTCCATAATAAAATTTTAAAGTACTTTTATATAGACTCTCTAATTTGCTTTGGTTCTCACAAAGCTAAAAGTTAAGTGCAGCAAGAGTTATTATCATTCTTAATCAATTTACAGATGAGAAAACAAAAGCTCAGAGAGGGAAGTTTTCATCTAAGGATACTCGAGTAGTACATGGCAGAACTGAAATATAAAACTGACTTCTGATTCCAAGTTCTTGGCTTTTTTTTACCTTTCTCATATTGCTTCAACTACCCCCTTTAAGTACGTAGAGTTACCTCAATTCAAAGCCAACATTTAGATAACACTTTTGAAGATGTAATTCTTAAATTCCACTACAGATTTCTCTATATGCACATACGGCTTCCATTTTTCTACATGTTACTGAAAGGCAGAAAATTAAAATATCTCTGCTTAGATGGAATTGAATGAATATTATGGGCAGAATCATTTCTATAGAAAAGCATGTACTTCATGATGAATTGCATGCCAATAATTTTCCTTATTACACTAAAGAAGCCCAATGAAAAGTATCCAGAAAATGTACTTTTCTTTCATTAAAACATCAATTCCTATGACCATGGTGCTACAGGTTTTGATGAACTCTGAATTGTTCTAATTTGGCAATGGTGCATGCATACACTGTAAACTAGATTTTTGATTAATTCATTCACATTTAATATTGTTTTGAAACTGCTGATGGAAAGAAAAAGGCAATACATCTGGGAAGCTCCCAGGTTAACTATGCCTGTAGAATGCAAACAGAGTTTAAAAGTTCAGTAAGTCAGCCACTGGTATTCTGTCCAGAATACCAGGCAATTGATTTGACTAATTCTTTTCTCTGTAAAATTTTCCTTGATTTATTGAAATGAATAATATGATCTGTTCATTTGGCCTTACAAATATATGGTCTATTACATGGGGTTAGTCTGATCAATAATGACTGTTACTATTGTATAGTAGCTAATGCGATTATGAATAAATTATTCAGTGTCTTCCTCATATTTGTTATTTAAATGAGATACCATATATGAAAATCACTAAGTTTGATCAGTATGTAACATACAGTAGCTATGTAGCATATAATAGTTACTTCATATTAGTTTTCTTTTTCTAAGCTATCCCTTAGGATAAGGTCTAGAAAAGGAGTTCTTACCCTACATCCAAAATGAATTTCAGGGGGAGTCTATAAACTTCCTAAAACTTATTCAAAAGGTGTTTGTGTACACACATGAATTTTTGGGGAAAAGAATATCCATTATTTTCATGAAACGCTCAAAGAAGTCTGTATCTCCAAAAAGGTTAAGAACTAACCACTGGCCTTTGTACAACGAGTAATTTCTCCCAAGCCCAGGAGAGGTTTTTAATCTATGAATCCCAGAACTGATATATTATTGTACTCTCCAGATTAATCATATTAACTTCTATCAGATAGGCTATCATTTAACTATTGATAAAGTAAAATTATAATCTTTAGATTATATTGTTAGAACAAATAATGGTTAGAAACTGGAAAGTTGTACTTTGGTTAACATAAAAAGAACATTTTTTTTTTTATTATGTTAATCACCATACATCATTAGTTTTTGATGTAGTGTTCCATGATTCATTGTTTGCGTATAACACCCAGTGCTCCATGCAGTATGTGCCCTCTTTAATACCCATCACCAGGCTAATCCATCCCCCTCCCCTCTCCCCTCTAGAACTCTCAGTTTGTTTCTCAGAGTCCATAGTCTCTCATGGTTCGTCTCCCCCTCCGATTTCCCCCCCTTCATTCTTCCCTTCCTGCTATCTTCTTCTTTTTTTTTTT
>NW_027856929.1:0-258 GCF_054177405.1 Leptonychotes weddellii
GCTCCCTGTTCCAAAGGAAGCCGGCTTCTCCCTCTCCCACTCCCCCTGCTTGTGTTCCCTCTCTCTCTGTGTCTCTCTCTGTCAAATAAATAAAATAAAATCTTTAAAAAAGATAAAATAAAAAATAAATAAAATGTCAGGCTAAGCAAAACCACTCTCTACACAGAAACATATTTCCCTATCAAATTGTAGTTTACCCCCTTTTTTTTTTTTAAAGATTTTATTTATTTATTTGACAGAGAGAGAGAGATAGAGAGC
>NW_027856930.1:0-258 GCF_054177405.1 Leptonychotes weddellii
AAGAGGGGGGAGCAGGAGAGGGAGAAGCAGACTCCCTGCTGAGCAGGGAGCCCGATGCGGGACTCGATCCCGGGACTCCAGGATCATGACCCGAGCCGAAGGCAGTTGCTTAACCAACTGAGCCACCCAGGCGCCCCCAGCACAGTGTTCTTAACGGGAGCCACAAGTTTCTAGTTACCTTTATAAAAACCAAACCTGACTATAGATATAGGTGACTATCAGGTGAGCAAGTTCCTTTGCATAGCCATGCTAGAGCAG
>NW_027856931.1:0-258 GCF_054177405.1 Leptonychotes weddellii
CGGGTTGTATGAGAGAGAACACCTCATATGTGCTACTACGTGGGGTCAGAGCTGGGAGGGACCCTTCCCCGGAGAACCCTGAAGGTAAATAGCCAGGTGGACAGGGGTGGGGGATCTTCCTCCGCTTCAAAGAGGTAATATTAGATCGGAGATGGAAATTTGGGCAGAACTGACACAAGGTAGGACACAAGTAGAATGAAAAGACAGGCAAAGGTAGACCCTTGAGCTTGGCTGGTCTGCAGGTGAGATGGAGGGGAA
>NW_027856932.1:0-258 GCF_054177405.1 Leptonychotes weddellii
AGGACCCTGGGATCATGACCTGAGCTGAAGGCAGACACTTAACCCACTGAGCCACCCAGGTGCCCCCACTTTAGACTTTTAGCTAAAGTCATCCCATTGTTGTTGTTTGTCCTTGTTGTTTTAGGTAATTCACATAACGTACCATTTTAAAATGTACAATTTAGCAGCATTTGTTACATTCACCATGTTGTGCAACCATAATCTTTATTTAATTGCAAGACTTTTTTTTTTTTTTAAGATTTTATTTATTTGACAGAG
>NW_027856933.1:0-258 GCF_054177405.1 Leptonychotes weddellii
ACCAGCCAGCAATTTTATCCAGACAAGGCAGCCGAAGCTCTGAGAGGCTGGTAAACTGGTCTGTGACCCCACAGACAGTGAAGCTAGGCCTTAACTAGAGTTTTCTGACTTCAGAGCTCTATTCCCCCTATATCATGTTAAGTGTGGCTGGAGGGGTCCTAGTGGGAAAGGCAAGAGCTCTGTCTCTTCGAGCGCAGACTCCCATCCCTTCTCCTGTGGGTCCCCCTCTCCCCAAGCACCTGCTTCTCCCATGGAGTC
>NW_027856934.1:0-258 GCF_054177405.1 Leptonychotes weddellii
AGGGGGGACGGTCGGGAGGGTCAGAGGGAGAAGCAGACTCCCCGCCGAGCAGGGAGCCCATGCGGGACTCGATCCAGGGACTCCAGGATCATGACCTGAGCTGAAGGCAGTCGCCCAACCAACTGAGCCACCCAGGCGCCCATCAATATCTATTCTTTATTCTCAACATATTCGATCAGAATATATGGAAATATATAAACAACATAGTAATATTAGTTATAATTGATAGAAATTTATAATCAATAGCTTTGTAGATGA
>NW_027856935.1:0-258 GCF_054177405.1 Leptonychotes weddellii
CTTTAACTACATCACCTCACTGTGTTGCGTCTGCTTAAAACTTTGCCTCGTGTAGTTCTGCAGAGGGGAGTTTAGGTGTTTTAAACGATGGAACAAAGCAGCTCATGTGGCATCTGGGAGGGGCCCCCAAACTCTTTTTGAGAAAGAGTTGCATCAGATTCCTTTCTCACGTCTTGTGAGCAGAGCGGGTAGGGGCAGGCCTGAGAGTTGCTGAGAGGGGATAGCTGATGCCCGCACTTCCTCTTGAACTTGAACCGA
>NW_027856936.1:0-258 GCF_054177405.1 Leptonychotes weddellii
AAGTCACCATCCTGTCCTAACAACAAGTAAAAACCTGAACAAACTGAAAAATCAACAACTCTTCTTAGATCCTTAAGAGAAGAGAGGTCATAAGGCAGACCTCTATCCCCCAAACTGGAGTAAATACAGAGAATCACAGCTTAAAGGAGCAGAGACTCACAAGCTGCAGTCTTGGTGGGAACCACTGCTGGAGTGGGGAAGACCAGCACTGCAACTGAATGGAAAGAGTCTCAGTGTGGACAAGTTTAAGAGCTAAAA
>NW_027856937.1:0-258 GCF_054177405.1 Leptonychotes weddellii
ATCTATATCTATACTCTGTTTTCTCTCTTCTCAAGAGAATTCTGATTCTGTTCATAGAGATTCTTATCTCTTGTGTCCATCAAGGAAATTTTTTTTTTCTCTGCAAGGCTGGGTCTTTTGGCCTTTTATGACAGAATTAAGAGTAACTGGGGAGGAATACAAAAAGGCTGGGAAGTTAAGGCTAGTGTTGGAACTGAGGAGCATTTGCATCAAAAAGAAGGGAACTGGTATATATATATATATGAGAAAATAAAGAAA
>NW_027856938.1:0-258 GCF_054177405.1 Leptonychotes weddellii
AGTGACAGAAAATATAAGAAAGTACCAAACAGAAGTCACAGAGCTGAAGAATAAATCTTAAAAAAAAAAAAAAAAAAAGGAAGAAAGAAAGTCAAACCACAAGGGAAAGAAAGCAAAATAAGAAGAAAGGAACAGGGGCGCCTGGGTGGCTCAGTTGGTTAAGCGACTGCCTTCGGCTCAGGTCATGATCCTGGAGTCCCGGGATCGAGTCCCGCATCGGGCTCCCTGCTCGGCAGGGAGTCTGCTTCTCCCTCTGAC
>NW_027856939.1:0-1959 GCF_054177405.1 Leptonychotes weddellii
ACATTGGGCATGGTGCCTACTCTTAAAAAAAAAAAAAAAAAGTAAATGAGAAAATTAGGGTAACAGAAATTAAGTTCTCTCTTAATTCAGACCTTTGTATTTTGGTGTAGCTTTCAGACTAAAAGAAAATTCCTGGGGCGCCTGGGTGGCTCAGTCGTTAAACGACTGCCTTTGGCTTAGGTCATGATCCCAGGGTCCTGGGACCGAGCCCCGCATCGGGCTCCTTGCTCAGCAGGGAGTCTGCTTTTCCCTCTCTCTCGGCCTGCCGTTCCCCCTGCTTGTGCTGTCAATCTCTCTGTCAAATAAATAAAATCTATCTATCTATATATAAAAAATTCCTGTTTGGAATTAACAAGCTTCGGGGTGAGCCTGTGAGTGTCTGGGCAGCCAGCAGGGGTCGCCACCTTTCACGCTCAGGCATTCCCGACGTTCGGTCGTATGTGGTCCGGGTACCATTTAATGCCACGTGGGCTCACTAGTTTTATTTGTAAAATAATCCATCAGAGTCATGGGATTTAATTTTCCATCATGCATATGGGAAAAGAAGAAAAGAGGAAAAGGCTATTGATCTTCTGATCTGATGAGAAAGCTTACTTGTATTTGTAGAGGCTACATGCAGGAAGTCAGCAGGGCAGCAAATGATCAAGTAAGACAACCCATCAGGGTGAAAACCTTCCAGAGGGAACAGTCACTGGACATGGCCACAATTATTATAGTTTTTGGCATCCCAGAAAACCCTGTAGAAGTTGCTTCTGAGTAATATTAATAAGGAACAGGGCAAGTTGGAGGGAGTTAGAAATTTCCAGTCTCTCTGGTGCACCGGACAAAATTAATATTCTTGTAAAAAAAGTTGTCTTCTTCACATCTTATCAACTCAGATCCTTTGAATTAACTTTATGATAAAGAACGCTCTCTTTTTTCCTTATAGTTGCTCTTTCCGCATTAGTTTGACAAATATTAAGTACGTACTATGTGCCATAATTGTACTAGCTTCCGGGGATAGAAGAGTGAACAAGAGGTGTAAAAACTGGTATTGCAGGAAGGAGATGGAAATAGCAGCTCCCTTGGCTTCTGGACGTGCAAGTGCCATTCCCGTGCCCACATCCGGGACCCGGAGTCTCATCTTGGTGTGGAGCGGAGTCATGACCACCTGCCCTATCCACTGTCCGCAATGACTTCCTCCTCTTTCTTTCTGAAGACAGGAAGGTGAGCACAGTGGTCCCAGGCCCTCAGCAGCCCCTCCTCCAAAGCTCTCATGAACCACTCTAGCAGGAGGGATTCAGGCTGACCCCGACTCTCAACCCCCTCGAGGGTCCTAGACCTACACTGAGCAGACCCTTCTCTGCCTTCCCCTGGTCCAGGGCTGGGCTCGCTGTTTATAGATGGTCACCGTGAGCCCAGAATACATCCGAGGCCACCGACGGAGAAGCCAGAGAATCAAACCGGGAATGCTCTTGGTTCCCAGCACTCCCCTCGATGTCACAGTCACTTCCCCTTTGGCCCTGGGTGCGGAGAGGGATGGATGCAGAATGCAGGCTCGCTGGATCAAGGCTGTAGCTAGGAGACAAAACGAGTGGCTTCCCAATGCCTGCTTCTGAGGTGGGGGTGGGTGACTTCCCTGGTAGTGGTGGTGAGAGGGAAGGTGGCGACGTGGTTGACAGCGGGGATGATGGTCATGCTGCTGCTGCTGCTGGCGTCAGAAGGGGCTGTGGTGATGGTGCAGTGAAAGTGTTGTTGGTGTTGGAGATGCTAGCGGTTGTGACCTCAGCCGAAGACCCTTTATTGCCATCTTAGGTCCACTCTGTTCCATATGGAGACTCGCATTTCTTTTTTTTTTGAATTTTTTTTTTATTCGTATGTTAATCCCCATACATTACATCATTAGTTCTAGATGAAGTGTTCCATGATTCATTGTTCGTGCACAACACCCAGTGCTCCATGCAGAACGTGCCCTCCTCA
>NW_027856940.1:0-258 GCF_054177405.1 Leptonychotes weddellii
CCTACGGTGTACCGGGCATTTCTAAGAAATGCAGTTCCCCCCAAATCCCGTATGCTTTCTCATTTCCAGAGCTTTGCAAATATTTAGAACCCCCTCCACGGACGCACTAACTCCTGCTTCTTAGAAGACAGTGGTGGGAAGCTCTCTATGACCCTGCACCACAGAGCCCGGCACTGCTGTCTTCCTCCCTCCCTGCACTCTGAGCTCGGCACTCCGTGTCTATGTCTGGCCTCATAAATATCCATTAATTAATGAGTA
>NW_027856941.1:0-258 GCF_054177405.1 Leptonychotes weddellii
ATTCACCCATAAAAAATGTCATGAAACAATGCGAGTTGGGAGAGAAAGGCAGGGGCGGCGCAGGAAATGGGGGATGCAGCAGGTGGGAGGGGCGTGGGCAGCGAGAGGCCAGCAATGGTAGGAGACCAGGGGTTCACAGGTGGTGGGAGCAGCGTGCATTCATTTAAAGGTGGGACTGAGAATCACAAGGCATGGGGACGGTGGGCATCAAGTGGAACGGAAATATGATAAACTACAGGGAAACGCAAATGAGAACAG
>NW_027856942.1:0-258 GCF_054177405.1 Leptonychotes weddellii
ACCTCCGGCACTGACCTCCGCACTGACTTCCGGGCACTGACCACCCACACTGACCTCCGGCACTGACTTCCGGGCACTGACTTCCGGCACTGACCTCCGGCACTGACCTCCGGCACTGACCACCCACACTGACCACCGGTACTGACCTCTGGCATTGACTACCCACACTGACTTCTGGGCACTGACCTCCGGCACTGACCACCCACACTGACCACCGGCACTCGCTAGCATTTATCCAACATGACAGTGTGCTCTAGA
>NW_027856943.1:0-258 GCF_054177405.1 Leptonychotes weddellii
AGCCAAACCTAGCATGGTGAGTATCATGGGCTCAGGAGAGGTGGAATAAGATGAGCAGCTCATCCTCTTTTAGGAGAAAGCCAAAAAAGGACTCAGGTAAAGCTGGTTTGCATGCAATAAGGACAAGTAATAGTAACTTACTGAAGCTATGTACTTTTCCTATCAACAAGTCTTTTTGTCATTTAGAAAAAAAAAAAAAACAATTGCTCTTATGACAGGTTGGACAGATTCATGGGAAATCAGAGGCAGTATCTTCAC
>NW_027856944.1:0-258 GCF_054177405.1 Leptonychotes weddellii
CACCCACTTTTCCTTTCTATGCACATTTCTTAGATTTTAGACAAATCTTTGCTTTTTTGAATCTACTTGTTCTCCTTTCTTAATAGCCTATCTTAACTATATCAGGGTTCTTTGAAGAAACCTATTTTTACTCTACTTTTCCGGAGTCATTATGTCCCAAAGAGAGAGTCTACTGGGAATCAAACATGAATTAAGTCTTTGATCTTGAGACGCCTAAATCGAGTCAGAGCTTTTAAGAATGAATGTGACAGCTGTGCC
>NW_027856945.1:0-258 GCF_054177405.1 Leptonychotes weddellii
GTTCTGCATGGAGCACTGGGTGTTGTGCACGAACAATGAATCATGGAACACTTCATCTGGAACTAATGATGTAATGTATGGGGATTAACATAAGAATAAAAAATAAATAAATAAACTTTAATTAAAAAAATAAAATAAAATAAAATAAAAAATAAAAAAAATGCTGGGCTTCGTAGTCTAGCCCATAATAAAAAAAAATAATAATAATAATAAAATAAAAATATTGTTTATTTCTTACTAAAAATTAATACTTTTTTA
>NW_027856946.1:0-258 GCF_054177405.1 Leptonychotes weddellii
ACTAATGATGTAATGTATGGGGATTAACATAAGAATAAAAAAAAAAATTAAAAAAAAAAAAAAAGTTGAAAATAGAGCTACCATACGATCCAGCAATTGCACTACTAGGTATTTACCCCAAAGATACAAATGTTGGGATCTGAAAGGGTACGTGCACCCCAGACTGAAAGTGACGGGATGGAGATCCATCTTCCATGCCAAGGAACCTCAAAAGAAAGCTGGGGTAGCAATTCTTATATCAGACTAATTAGATTTTAA
>NW_027856947.1:0-258 GCF_054177405.1 Leptonychotes weddellii
ACCACCTCCTTATGCTCCGTCTCTGTAACCCCATATGGGTCAAGCCACACAGCAGGCCGACAGACAAAAGCAGGTGGTGAAGGAAGGGCTCCAGACAGACCAAAGCAGAGGTGAGAGCTTGCACAAAAATGGGGGCGCTGTCAGAACCACTGGGGTGGAAGGCACAACACGGGACGATGAGTAACTTGGGGGCCACGTACACAAGTCTCTTCATCTGCTCCTTAACAACCAGACCGTCCCACACCCAAGTATCTGGAA
>NW_027856948.1:0-13262 GCF_054177405.1 Leptonychotes weddellii
CTCCCCTCCCCTCCCTCCCTCTCCCCTCCTCTCCTCTCCTCTCCTCTTAAAATGTAACTGGTCTTGGTTTAGGCATCTCCATCTTCAAGGAAAGGATCAGGGGATCTGTTACAAATGAACTTAATGTTTGTGGACCACAGAGAAACAGACATATTTTAGCCTCAGATTTGATTGTAAGAAAATAGATGTTTTCTATTTTGTTTCAGATTTTCTGCTGCTCTCAAGAATATGTCTTATTGATGTGTTTCATCTACATCTATTTTTTATTTCAAGTGAACAAAATTTCAGCTTTGAGCTTTTTGAAGAATCTGTAGCTCATAATTAGTAGGCCACATTGTGTCCTATAAACTAGCTGTTTTATCACATATCTGAGGAGGAAAATAAAGATGGAGGGGGAAGGGGGTAAAGAGAATGAATATAATCCACCCACATCCTACACAATGTGGAAGCCACACACCACACTGTAAAACTCAGTGGAATGTTAATCTCTCTGATAAGGTCTTTATAAATTCTAAAATGGACCAAGGTCTCTTTAATAACAAAAGTATCTCAAAATGCCCTTAATACCATGTATCTAGTACTTGATGCAACATAGTTGCCGTTGTGAGCCCCTGTTCTCTCAAGGCTGTTTCTGCAGGAACAAAGTGCACACCATTCAGAAGTAACCCATCTCAAGGCATTCTGGAACTTGCAGGCAGATGTTGCTTTTCCCTGTCTAGTACATTTTTAAAACTCAAGAGAATAGTGTATTATATATGCCCAGATATTTACTGTTTTTGCTGCATTTCATTCTTGTTGTTTTACTCACTGCCCCCCCCCCCCAGACTACTGGCCCCCTTTTTTAGCCACTTTTTTGGTAGAGTTTACTTTCAGGGAGTGTAAATGCCTGATAAAATTTGTCCACTTGGGATATTTGAAGATATATCCTTGTAAGAACAAGGATCCAGGTGAATCAGGTTTACTTCACTTGGTAGAAATACAATCTTCTGATTATCTCTACAATCATTTTTATTATGTTTATTCAAACTTGCTTATTTGCTTGCTTTTTTTTTCCAGATTAAAATAAAGGTACAAGGATCTATTTCTAGACCCCTGCCTGGCATTTAATAAATATTTGCTAAACGAGTGAATATATGATATGTAAAATAGCCTTAATTTTTGGTGACAGTAGGTAATTTACCCAAAGTTTATTATCCCAGCCATTTTTTATTTTTGGTAATAGTGTCTGTAGGACTGGGGAAATGGAGAAGAACCCTTATTCTACCATTTTCCACTCAGGTAGCTCATTTGCTAGATAATGAAGAATAAGTTTTAAGACCTAGCAAACAAGTCAAATGAACATTTATTAATGTTTTTAACAATTGCCAGATTTTTAACCACATTTTCCTTCTTTTATCAATAAAATAATTATATAAAATACGTATAAGCAATTGAAAATTTAGAAAGTAATTAAATCTCAAGTTAAATATTTGAATAATTTTGTATAATTGGAGTTAATTCAAATATGGCTGTCAGAGTTCTGAATATAATAAATAACATTCTGGGGGGAAAACACATTTAAAACTTAATTATAGAACTGGCTTATGTTCACTTTTTAAACATTTAAGTTGCTTCATTAAAACAAAACATTTGCTTTAATTTTCACAGGAAATGGTCACTAGAATATTACGAACATTTCAAATTTTTATAAATCACATCTCTTTATTTTCCTTTGATTTCAAGGATTGATGGTCAGTTTATATGTCACCTTTGAATTATGTGATGTGATCGTTAGTTTTATATAGTCTCCAATTATTCAACTACATATTATTCCAGGTGTTGGGAAGGTATTTTGTAGATATGTAATCATATCTATAATCCATAAGCAGCTGACTTTAAGTAAGAGAGATTATCCTAGATAATCTGAGTGGACCGGATTCAGTCAATTGAAAGTCCTCTAGAACAGAACTGACATTTTCTTTTAACTCTAAGTTTCTCTATTCTTAATAGTCAAAGATACATAATACCTTTTTTTTTTTTAATTTCTTAAAAGGCATTTAGGTTAAAAGGAACCCTAGAGTTAATTCTGTAGCAACATGAGTAATTTCCACCTAAATTATTTGTATTCTAAGCTTAGGTTTTCATCTACTACAACTGTATTAGTTATGTCTTTCTGCACAGCTTATTGCCCCCAAACTTAGTCACAGAAAACAACACACGTTTGTTATCTCATAGCCCTCTCCACATTCCTCTGTCATTCTTAAAGACCCAAACAATAAAAACTAACCCAACATCTGTGGTTGAAACCAGAGCCAAATGGACTCTATACTTAAATGATTGTACCGACACTAGGCAAGCATATCAGCAATGCAAAGTAAGAGATGAGAGAATGGGGATCAAGGAGTTGGAAATCTGGAAAATATACAGTAACTCTAACTAATTACTAAAGCCAAGTAGTGTGTGCTGGCTAAGGAGAAAGTGTTACAGTGATGAGGAGGAAACCAACCAGATGGGGTCTGGATATGTTTGCTCCAGGCCCATGGATGTTGCCAAAGCACTATTTCAAAAGGTGCCAACATCAGAGAATTCCTCAGGGGAAATTCTTGCGCTGGGAAGAAGGCTGTCTTATTGTTTGTGAAAAACGCCTTCATATTTCAGGTCACAACACAGCAATTCTGATGAAACTGGTTTGCAGAATGTAATCCTCGTCAGCCCACTTCCTTCTTGGAATTATAGAGTCTCAAAGTTACAAGGAAATCTAAATATCATGTAGTTCAACTTCTAACCTAGTGCAGATTCTTTTCTACCATGTTGATTAAAGGTCATCTGTATCTTTTGAGTCCTGTAGTGATAGGGAAGTCATAAAGTCATGAGGCAGTCTTTTCAGTATTAGACCTATATCCAGTTGATGCAATATTTTTGTTTCATGTTGAGTTGAAATTTGGCCCGCCTGTCAGTTTTATTACTTGGTTCTAGCTTGGCTCTCAAAGACAGTGCAAAACCAGGCTATTCCCTATTTGATGTCATGGACTGGCAATACCAAAAATTGTTCTATAAATTTTTTACTCGCCCTCTATAACCTGCATGTCTCCTATGATATGCTGTATTTTCCTCAGTGATTCTTTGTATTTTACAGCTTGCCACAATGCTCCCTTCTCTCCATAGGATGTACCTTTTAATAAGCTCTAATTTGTTAAGATGCATCTTAAAATATGAGCACCTGATTTGGAAAATCACTCCTGAATAAGAAAATCATTAGGGAACTCTTCTTCTGAGTTGTAAACAAGAACGTAAATAGTAATGTTAGGATTTGGGCAGTAAATATTGTTGGCTCATTTGAGTTTCTGAACAATGAAAATTCTCCCTAAACTTATCTTCCTTCCTTCCTGCCTTCCTTCCTTCCTTCCTTCCTTCTTTCTCTCCTCTCTTTTAACAAGACTATGAAGTAGGAAAATGAGACAAGAGAACACATTTTTATTTTCTACTCTATGTTGGACTGCTTTCTGGTACTTCATACACATTATCTTATTTTTACCTCCTTAAACTCTGGAAATAATTATGATTTCTGTCCTACAGATGAGGAAGCTGAGACTCAGAGAATTTAAGTAGTTTCCTCGTGTTTACATAGCTACTAAATAAATGTTAGACCTTGGATTGATACCAGTTGAATCCAATTCATGTTTTCTCCCAATAAACAAAGCTAGAAATCTTCACACTTATCATGTAGAATCTTAAGGGGTTCCAGAGGTGATCTATGTAAAGCCTAGTTATATAACAGATAAAAGGATTTACATTATCTCTTAAGATCTAATTTTTCTAAACTGACCTAACTTAATGTGAGGACAAGGGCTGGCAACCAGCTTCCTTCCATCATATCATCGTTTCATGATTTCATCATATCATGATTGTGTAATTAATTAAAAGAAAAAGCTACTTTGGATTTGTCCATGTGACTTCCTCTTTTAGGTTTTGATTCATCATTCTGTGTCAGTGAGCTTGTATTAAATCTTTGGGTCAGTTATGTTGTTAAATGCCCTGTCCAGATTTGTAAAGTAAATATTTTAATAATATTTAAATTAAATAATTTAATAAAAAATATGTATACTGTTATGGCAAATAAGTAAATTATATATTATAATATATTATTATATATTATATACAATTTATTATATATTTATTTTACATTATAATACAATTTATTATTTATTATATATTTGTTATATATTATAGCATATTGTTTTTATATATTATATTTATAATATTATATATAATATATTATAATTGTATATGTGTGTGTGTGTATATATATATATATATATACATTTGCCATGGGAGCATAATATACACATGCACACACATACATGCACACATGTAATATTTATTTATTTAGTCTAAATCAGTAATGAAGCCATCGAAAAGCCAGAACCAGGAGAAGAGCCCTGTGACTGAGTAGTAGATAATTACTTACAGAGTGGTAAAAAGCTCTTAATCAGCATTCTTAAGATATAACTTTTCACCCAGGTTTGACTACTTTGCATTAATCAGCTCCTGCTGCCCTATCTATGACTATCTAAAAAAACAATGGCTAAGACTTTGCCAGAGCCAGTAGAAATTATGTAAGCATTGTTTCTTCAGACCACACCAGCCTAGGGATATTAATTGGGTCACATTTACATAAAAAGCATGTATGCCCTCCTACACACTCTGTGACCTGTGGTCCCCTGCAAAGCCCTGTGCAGATATCCAGCAAATTTTGATTCTTTCCAGGAATCCTTAGGGGGTGATCTCACTGGCTTTTGGGCATGAGTGATCGTAGCTGTTTCAAGTTAGGTCACCCTGTTGCTCCTTTCCTGACCCAGATACTTAAAGATATGTGCTGCCCAGGCATCTGGGGCTGGCTGAGCTGCAAGACAGCTCAGCCCATCAACATGGCCCCTGTGCCCACAGACACTTTTGCACTTCTTCCTGAAGCTGGTTTAAGGTTCAAAAGCCACCTCAGAGAAACTACCTCCCTGTAGTGCTGGTTTCTCTTTATCGGCTTCTCTAATACAAAGTATTAGTACTGCTCAAGACTGCCCTGAAGGTCAAGGTACTGCTGATGGACAGGCTGTATACACATATCCAAATTCATCTGTTATGTCTGCGTCTCCCGGTACACAACCAACACGCTGTGCTCAGTCCTGAGGTTGGAAGACTTCAGTCTTACCTCTCTGTGTTACTCCGTACGTGGGTTTCAGTGTAGCAGTTATGTTTCTAAAATTTCTCAAGCACTTTCTAAAAGGAGCTTTTTCAAGTGAGGTCTATCTTTAAGCCCTCAGAGTTGCATATAGAAAAAACTATAACCAGTTAACAAATGACATTAGGAGTTGAAAATTGACCTTCTCCTTCATAAGACTCCAAATGTGACTCAGAATCTTCCATCAAGAAAAAGTTTTTTTTCCTCAGAAGATGCCTGTCAGCAGAGCCTCCTTTGCCCATGAACAATATCTACTCACTGAATAAAAAAATAGATGCTTCTAAATGTGATACTAATATTTCATCTAATAATGGAAAGGGGAGTTTTCATTGGAACAATTTCCATCTCATCTGATACTATAAATTCATTTCAGCTAGAGGCTTTGGAATGGAGGTGGGGAGGTTCATGTGAGAGGCCACTCGTGCTGGGCAGGTTAGTGTACTAGCATGATATCATGGCCAGCCAGAGACAAATGAGAGAGGGGCCAGGAGTAGAACTGACTGTGGAGGGCCATGATGAAAAATACTCCTACATTTCTCTCTCTCTCTCTTTTTTTTTTTTTTGCATTGTGATTTTCTTATGGCAGACTAAAGCTTTCTCAGTTTCCTATTATATGGGGCAGCCTTGTGTTAGCTGTGCTTTGGAAAGCCACAGTGTGGGGAGACACCCACAGAGTGGCAGCTGCGTGGAACAATGTAGAAATGGCTGTTGGCTGGGAAGCCCAGGACAGAAGTCTGGAGTCAGGTAGGAAACAACCATCAGGACATAGAAGCAGCTGGGACCCTCTGCAGTTGTTTCTAAGGCGCTGGACACACGGAGGTATAGGATGAGGTCCCAGATTTTTGTTATATATTTATGACTCTGGAAGGCAAAAAACTTAGTGAAAGTTGAGTTATAAAAATTTTCCATTATTTACTGGTTTCAAGATACTATCAAAATCGCAAATCCGTTTAGTCGAGCATGGTAATAACTGAATTGGCTCTCTGTCCCAACATTTCTCTCATGCTGGCTGATTCACCTCTACCCATATTTCATGCATTTATAATGATGTCACATCTATTTCCAAAGAAGATGTAAAAGGTGTATAATTAAAAGCATGTATACAATAGAATCATAAAATTAAAGAGCCAATTAAGGACTAGCAGTGGGAAATAGAGCCATCTCCCAAATGAAGAAATTATTGCTCCTGAGCTTAAATTTCATCACCTTGTCAGATAAAGCAAAAAGGAGAAACATTACATAGCATGTACTAGTTACACATGAGATAACTCTCCAGGAGGGAGACACTGCTTTGTAGCACTAAACCAGTGAAGGAGTTGTCATAGTAGAAATTACATGGTATTAAATAATGAGGTGGGCAAATTGATAGATCTATGATAGATAGGTAGATAGATGTACATGTATGTACCTATATCTACATCCAATATGTATATATATGCATGTATATAGGTATATATGCAGTTAGCTATATTGAATTTCACTATATTATGTAAAAATAAAATTACAAGAGGCCACTTTTGTAAGATCTGAAAGAACATGGAATAGCAAGTTGGTTTTTTATTACCTGATTTGGTACAGAGGCTTATGGAATCTACAATCTAGAGAGAGACATATCTCCTACATTAGGTTTTCAAGAGGGCTTTTAAACTGAGATTTCTGAACCTCACTCCAGATATATTGAATCTGGTGCTCTTGGGGCAGCAGATTCTAGAATGAAGTCCATGAAGAGTTCTTGCTTGACTCTGATCTGTGAGTAGGAAGGAGACTGGGATTATTACTATTATTATTATTATTACTCTCAAGTATCAATTGCCTCTACCTAAATTTTAATAATTTAATAATTTAATAATTCTTCATAAAATAGCCCCTCCTACTGTATTTTCCTCCACTAGGTACCCAGTAGGTATTGACTAATTTATTAAATGCCCCATTAAAGAGCCTTTAGATAATATAAATATAAGAGGGAATATAAGAGGGACTGAAGCCAATTTTCTTCCTCCTCCACCACCACCACCAAAATAATAATAATAATAATAATAACCCAAGAAAATGCCTTTAGTGTATATTCACTGTGTGACCTAAATGTCCTTTTATCGCCTCTTCATTTGAGCAGGTCGCTTTAGATTCCTGAGGAGTAGCAAAAGATGTTAGATATTTAGGCTGTTAGCTGGCCCTGTGCTTACCAAATCATCAAGTTGATTCACAGCTTTGCATAGAGTTGGTTTCAGATTATGGATATTGTGACTTTATTACCTTTTCAAAGCTTTTACATTCATCATTCTGAGTGCAGCCCAGGTGTCAGCAAGATCAGACAATGTTTGTGGCTTCAGCTAAGGTTAAAGAGAGGCAAAGATTCTTACAGGTGATGATGCCAGAGAATGAATCAATAGTCAAATTTAACCCAAGTTCCAGCTTGTTAATACAGTGCATGGTTCAGCTGCACTTTATTCCCCAAGAGATTTTTCAGAGTAAGCTCATTAGTCCAGGTGCCCCATATTGCTGCTGTGCAGTTTCCAAAATGTATTTAGTTCGGAAGATAGGTTTTGTTCTTGAAGAGGTCAAAGGGATTTGTAGAGTCTTTGTACCTTTAGATAACCCAGAGTACAAGTGAGAGGGGTCAGCTGAGGTGCCTTTACAACAAATTTAAGTGCATACTCTATAATCAGAATGTCATCCCTTTAGCAGCCTCATATCAAATTTTAGGATCAAACACTGGTTCTAAAATGGAAATATTGTCCAGCCTGTGTTTGGATGATTTACCTGTGAATCAACCTAGGCCCTGGAAAGGGTGTAGTGTGATAAGCAGAACTGTTTTATATGGTTATTCGTGTCTGAGGCCTCCAGTGGGCAAAGACACATGTCTCTGAATTAGTTTAACACAATATGCCGAACATTAGTCCAGAATTCACTAAAGTAGAGCTTGATTTCCATCTAGAAGAGACTTAGAAAGTAATTAGAGAGACTTAAAATAGGAAAACCCTTTGTACATAAGAATTAGAATTCTAAGTTTGGATAAAATAACTAAGTATTTGTTTATGGAAGGTCTACTTTGACCCAGACATAATGGTAGGTACCAGTGATGCCAGTAAGAATGAAATAAATATAACCCTGTCGCTCCTGGAGATTTAATCTAACAAATAAGCATACAGTTGACCCTTGAACAATGGAGGGGGTAGGGGTGCTGACCCTCACACAGTCAAAAATCCATATATAATTTTTGATTCCCTTAAAACTTAGCTAGTAATAGCTAGCTGTTGACTGGAAACCTGACCAATAGTGTAAACAATTGACTAACACATATTTTGTGTGTTACATGTATTATATGCTGTATTCTTACAATAAATAAGCTAGAGGAAAGAAAATATTACTAAGAAAATTATAAGGGCGAGAAAATACATCTAGATAGATGGATAGATAGATAGGCAGACAGATAGGAAGTTAGATAGATACTGTACTGTATTTATTGGAAAAATCTGTGTCTAAGTGGATATGCATAGTTCAAACCTGTGTTGTTCAAGAGTCAACTGCTATGAAACAAGGCCATTTAATGTAGTTTGAAAATGTTTTAGTAAGAGGATTTTAAGATGCTAAATTAAGATCACATAGAAAGGGCATACAAATCAGACTTGAGAGGTGATCCAAGGTTTAGGCTGACCATTAGAGCTTTGAGTTGGAATTCACCTGGTAAAGTACAAGGTTGGGGGAAGTGAGGCTGCATGGAAAAGGTAATGGAAGTGTGAAGAGTATTTACAAATGCTGAAAGATAAGAAAACCATGGGGTCAGAGAACCTGTAAGAACCTAAAGAAATCAACCCCTGGTTGGATTTGGAGATAAGGGTGAAAGGGAGGGAAGGCTGTTCAGTGACAGTGCTGAGTTTCTGGTTTGGGTAAATTGGTGGTAGTTTGATGATAAAGATGTCAAATTTGATTTGGAACAAATTGATTTTGAAGTACATGTTTGACATCCAAGTGGAGATGTTCAATAATTTCTTGGCTATATAGTTCTTAATCTTGGGGGAAAGATGAAGGCTAACTCTAATCCATAGATATGGAGTAATAACTGCCACCATGAGAGTTGGAGCTCCTGGTTGGATGACATTGTGTAGAGCAAGAAGAGGAAAAGACAGGTGGGAATTCAGATTAATAGCAGAATAAAAAGAAAAGGCAGAGGAAGTAAAGGAGGTATAAGGATTGCTGTTTGCTAGAACTTGAGGTTTCTAAGCAGAGGATGACTTCTGATAAAGTTAGGGTTATTCAAAATTATCTACAGTTGTACAAAGTGTTTTCCTTTCATGGCCATCCTTGGCCCGGGATCTCTCTCCTCTCCTTTGTTTTCTTTTGACCTCCTTCCTACCTCTTCTTTTCTCTTTATATACTCTTTTCATATATATTTAGCATTTGTCTAGTACAATTAAAATTGAAGTGTGGATGGATCTTGGAAAAATGGACAGTTGTACAGTATTGCCATGTTATATGGACATGGTTACTTTAAAAACAGTAAGAGCTAATAATCAGCCTTCTTACTACCTCTGATTTTATAAATTCATGGATTCCTTAGTTTATGCTTTCTGCAAATTAAAAATTCTATCACAGATAGATGGGTCAGTTAATTAGATTATATAACTAACCATGTCAGTTCTTTTCTCAAGCAAATCCAATTATAAGGTTTTATTGCCAGGTATCTCTGTGTCCTGGATATTTTCTACTTGTCCCTCAGAGTCACTCTACATTTTCTTGTTAATGCCCTTTGTCTTGAGAGGCCTACTTTCATGGACTATAGCAACTATGCAGTCCCTTGCCCCTTGCTTCCAGTTGGGTTTGGCCAATGGGAGGTGTTGACAAGAGACGTCAGGGTGGGATGAAGCAAGGCAGTTAATTCACCAGCTCTCTTCCTGCTGGCCACAAGTTTTCAGTGGCTGTATTTCTCAACCTGAGAATATAGTTCCTGCCACATCCTTCTCTTCTATAGCCATGGGTCTCCTCTCATGTACAGTACGTGTGCAACCCATGTTCCTCTGTCTTGGCAAATGGTAATGGATTTCTTATCTTACTTGCTATGAGGTGCTTATCATTCCTTTTTGCTTTCCATTAGTTCTTTGTAAATAGTGTCTTCGTTAAACTCTTCTCAGCTATCCCATTTAAATGTTGAATTTATTTGCTTCTGGTACTCTGATGGACAGAATCTGTACTGGACTGTAGGTTATTTAAGGATAAGATCTCTACCTTATATATTTTTATCTTTATTTCCTCAGTGCCTTAAAAAGGACTAGTACCTTAAAAGAGCCCATAGGAAGTATTTTAAAAGGTTTATTGGAAGAATGAATATATGGATGAATGCTACTTCTAGAATGAGTTAAGCAGAAATAACACAAAGTTAAGTGGCAAAGCAACTTATAAATAACACACCTTGAAAATGTGTGGTCTGACCCCAATCTATTTGGTACTTAGACAAAAGAATCCAAAGTGATGGCTATGTCTCCTTTTAAAGAAAATTCAGATAAAACACCTAGATTGCAATAGCACCAAATCCAAAACTAGGTTCTACATATTGAAGTACACACAGAAAAGTTAGATGAAAAAGCACGGAGATTCAGGAGGCCATGTTTGAAAGGAATGTAAGCCACAGGGCTCCTTCCTTGAGAAGTTAACTCCCCGATTTGAGATTAGCTCCTGTGGTTTGGCTGGTTACATGGTAGATGTTTAGCAAGCAATAACAGACATTTCCCTTTTTTCCCCAGGCAACACAGTGCCCAAACCAAAAAAGCATTGTTCTATCTATGAAACAAAATAAAACATAACAAAATGGCACAAGCCCACAATGGAGCATGCTGGAGCAGTATTTTCCAATGAGAATCTTAAGGATTAAGCAGCAGTATGGCCAGATTCGTGTTTCCTTTTCATGACCTTCTTGCTGTACACAGAGTGAAATGTCAACACACAATGAGCTGGTTGACTAAAGGAGGCTTCTGTGCAGTATGGGAGGTAGATGGGAGAGCTGGATCGAGGTGCCAACTGACTGACCTTTTCCACTTGTGTTGTGAGAAAAGCCACAGAGAGCGGCTGGGCTGCTGTCTAAAAGCCAAGGGCAATGCTGAATGGGCAGAGGACTTCAGGGAATAGAGGGGATGTACGTAAGTATTTATATGGTGGCCTGCTCCCTTTTTGTAATGTTTCCACTGTTCCTGTGCTTGCTCCAGCCGCCATTGCCACCGTCCATGGCACTGCGGGGTCACCACCACCGTCACGGTGCTTTCGTGACCACCGCCATGCTCAGCTAACAGTAAGGGCAGGTATCCCACTGTGCTGCTCCACGAGGAAGTGTGCAGTGTGACAGTGGATCCTGCCGCAGATTAAAATGCATACCACGGGCCATGCTCTCGCATCGTGGGACCAGAGTGTAGCAGGCTCTGTGCTCATCAACAGTCACAAAGGCCAACTTGTAGCCCTCAGTTCTTCACTAGTATACTGTACGATTTTGAGCTACTTATGAAGCAGGCACGAAAATAGTTTTTAAGTTAGCTTTTTGCTTCTAGTATAAGCAAAAGTCCAGAGATTTTGAAGGGGGAGAAAATATTATTTTATATTAGCTAATGTTTTATATTAATTAATAAACAATACATTGATATTACTAAAATATTTATATTAATAGGTATTAATACAATAAAATATTACACAGAAGAAATGAAAGTCATGAAAACATATACACGCACAACACATACGCACACACACACATAATATTTATGAGACCTTAATAACTATAATTCAATCTACTTTCTTCTTTGACACTTTATTGAGGTATAATTTTTATAAAATAAAATTCATCCACATAAATATATGCAGTCATGAAACCAGCACCCAAATCAAGTTTTAGAACACTTCTGTCCATTCAGTCTCTGCCACCTACAGCGACTGTAGGAAGTCACTGATTTGCTCTCTGTCACTACTGTTTGTCTCTTCTGGAATTTCATATGTATGGAACCAGACAATAAATAGTCTTTTACCATTTTAATCTATTAAATTTTCACCTGTGTTTCTTCTTGTTATTATTTTATTTTTTATTTTTTCCCAAATATTTTATTTATTTATTTGACAGAGGGGCACAGCGAGAGAGGGAACACAAGCAGGGGGAGTGGGAGAGGGAGAAGGAGGTTTCCCGCCGAGCAGGGAGCCCGATGCAGGGCTTGATCCCAGGACCCCGGGATCATGACCTGAGCCGAAGGCAGACGCTTAATGACTGAGCCATCCAGGCGCCCCTTCTTGTTATTATTTTAATAATTGCTTTATGGTATGCAGTGTATCTGTCTTTGACTTGTGGCAATATATTTGATTCCAGTAAAGAATGGGGACTCTGTATTAGAATAGCTCACCCAACCCAACTTTATACTATTGTTTTCGTATATAACACATCCCTAAACATTATAAACCCAACAATAGAGTATTTGTTTTATTTTTAAAATTAATTTTTGTTTCAGACAATTATATGTCTTCTAAAAAAATCAGAGAAGCAAAGATTAGTGTTTATATTCACCAATATAATTTTTTTACATATGTATTTACCATTTCTTGTGCATCTGGGATATGATCTGTTATCATTTTTCTTCAGCCTGAAGGATTTCCTTTAGTATATCTTGTAGCACAGAGTTGCTAGCAATAAATTCATTCCATTTTTATTTGGACATGCCTTTATTTTTTATTTATTTATTTATTTATTTATATTGTTATGTTAATCCCCATACATTACATCATTAGTTTTTGATGTAGTGTTCCACGATTCATTGTTTGTGCATAACACCCAGTGCCCCATGCAGAACATGCCCTCTTTGATACCCATCACCAGGCTAACCCAAACTCCCACCCCCCTCCCCTCTAGAACCCTCAGTTTGTTTTTCAGAGTCCATCATCTCTCATGGTTTTTCTACCCCTCCGATTTTCCCCCCTTCATTCTTCCCCTCCTGCTATCTTCTTTTTCTTCTTTTTTTTTTTTCTTAACATATATTGCATTATTTGTTTCAGAGGTACAGATCTGAGATTCAACAGTCTTGCACAA
>NW_027856949.1:0-1959 GCF_054177405.1 Leptonychotes weddellii
CTCAAACTCAACATCCAAAAAACAAATAATCAGGTCAATAAATGGGCAGAAGACATGAGCAGACACTTCTCCAAAGAAGACATACAAATGGCTAACAGACACATGAAAAAATGTTCATCCTCAACCATCAGGGAAATTCAAATCAAAACCACATTGAGATACCACCTTACACCAGTTAGAATGGCAAAAATTGACAAGGAAAGAAACAACGAATGTTGGAGAGGTTGTGGAGAAAGGGCAACTCTCTTAACTGTTGGTGGGAATGCAAGCTGGTTCAGCCACTTTGGAAAAAAGTGTGGAGGTGCCTCAAAAAATTAAAAATAGAGCTACCCTATGACCCAGCAATTGCACTACAGGGTATTTACCCCGAAGAGACAGATATAGTGAAAAGAAGAGCCATATGCACCCCAGTGCTCATAGCAGCAATGTCCACAATAGCCAAATTATGGGAAGAGCCAAGATGCCCTTCAACAGATGAATGGATATAAAGAAGATGTGGTCCATATATACAATGGAATAGTACTCAGCCATCAGAAAGGTTGAATACCCAACTTTTGCATCAACATGGATGGGAGTGGAGGAGATTATGCTAAGTGAAATAAGTCAAGCAGAGAGTCGATTATCATATGGTTTCCCTTATTTGTGGAACATAAGGAATAGCATGGAGGACATTAGGAGAAGGAAGGAAACAATGAAGGGGGGGAATTGGAGGGGGAGAAGAACCATGAGAGACTATGGACTCTGAGAAACAAACTGAGGGTTTTAGAGGGGCAGGGGGTGGGGGATGGGTTAGCCTGGTGATGGGTATTAAGGAGGGCACGTATTGCATGGGGCACTGGGTGCTATACGCAAACAATAATCATGGAACACTACATCAAAAACTAATGATCTACTGTATTGTGAATAACATAACATAATAAATAAAAACTATAGTTTTATCATGATACCTGAAAAAAAAAAGTAATGACTTACTATAAAGCTGCAGTAATCATGACTGTATTGGTTAAAGAATAGAGAGATAAATCAATGGAACAAAATAGCTCAGAAATAGATCCACATAAATATAGGCAACTAATCTTTAACAAAGAAGCAAAAGTAATATAATGGGGAAAAGATAGTCTTTTGAATAAATGGTACTAGACTAATATCTACATGTGGAAGGAAGGAAGGAAGAAAGGAAAAGAAAGAGTTGAATCCAGATACAAACCTTAGACCTTTTACAAAAATTAATTCAAAATGGATCATAGGCCTCATATAAAATAGAGAACTGCAAAACTCCTAGAAGATTACATTGGTTGAAAACCTGGATGACCTTGGGTATGAAGATAACTTTTAGATACAATGGTAAAGGCATGGTCTATGAAATAAATAATTGATTAGCTGACTTCATTAGAATTATAAAACTTCTGTCTGTGAAAATAACTGTGAAGAGAATAAGAAGACACAGGCTGGGAAAAGATTCTCAGAGGACCTATCTGATAAAGGACTGTTATCCCAAATATATAGAGAACTCTGAAAATTTAACAGCAAGATAATGAAAAATGTGATTAAAAAATGGGCAAAATACCCAGACACCGCAGCAAAGAAAACATAAAGATAGCAAATAAGCATATGAAAAGATACTCAACATTATATATAATTAGGGAATTGAAAATTAAAACAATGAGGTACACACCTATTAGAATTGTGAAAAGCCAAAAAATTGAAAACATCAAATGCTGTTGAGACCATGAAGCAACAGGAACTCTTATTAATTGTTGATTGGAATGGAAAGTGACACAGCCAACTATGGAAGACTGTTCGGCAATTTCTTGCAAAACTAAACGTATTCTTAACATATGGTTCAGTAATTATACTACATGATATTTATTTAAAGGCGTTGAAAACTTATGTCCAAACAAAATCTTGCTCACAGATGTCTATAACAACTTAATCATAACTGCCAAAATGTGGAAGCAA
>NW_027856950.1:0-258 GCF_054177405.1 Leptonychotes weddellii
CGAGCAAACGGATGCTATTCCATGGCATCCTACGGTCAGCAGGCCCTCAACACAACACGGCTCTTCTGTTTCCCCAGTCACCAGAGTGGCTATTTCCTTCCTTCCCATTGCCCCCAAATGTCCCTCAACTCCATGAATCAGATTCAGCATCTTCCCTCCTCCCCAGACCCTGTAGTGCTCCTCCTCATCCACCCCCCCCCACTCAGAAATCTTCCCACACAGCCCCCTTCCCCCTCAGTCACAGTAGGAGTTATGAAG
>NW_027856951.1:0-258 GCF_054177405.1 Leptonychotes weddellii
AGTATGATGTTAGCTGTGAGTTTTTCATATATGGCCTCTATTATGTTGAGATATGTTCTCTCTAAACCTATTTTGTTGAGGGCTTTTATCATGCATGGTATAGTACTTTGTTAAATGTTTTTTCTACATCAACTGAAATGATTATATGGTATTTATTCCTTCTTTTATTTTTTTAAAGATTTTATTTATTTGAGAGAGAGAAAGAGCATGAGCAGGGGGAGGGGCAGAGGGATAAGCAAACTCCGCATTGAGCGGAGA
>NW_027856952.1:0-258 GCF_054177405.1 Leptonychotes weddellii
AACCCAGCTGTATGACTATACCTGAAACCAGGTCACAAAAAGCACCCTTATTACCCACAAAATGCTCCATGGTTCTATGTTTTTAAACTGCTTGTTCTCACCATGTAAAGTGATTTCAGCCTCCTTCCTGGGTCCCCTCTGCTGGGGCACCCCAGCAGGGTCAGCAAGATGGTTTGTGGTTTCCTTGGGAAGCAGCGGAGCCAGGCAGTTCTCTGGCGGGGTGGGGGCGCAGGGAGAGGAGCCCGGATTCTGGAGCTG
>NW_027856953.1:0-258 GCF_054177405.1 Leptonychotes weddellii
GTCTTACTTCACCAAAAATTGTTAAGTCTATTCTGTAAATTATGTCTCAGGCAAAATAATTTACTTCATACAGATAAAAAAAAAATGGGGGGAACAATATGGATTTTGCAATGTTTCTAAGTGCTCATTATTTGTAAGAAAATCTACTGGTTTATTTATCTTTTTAAAAGATAGTAATTCAAAACTGACAATCAAATTTCAGATGACCTTGATCCCTGGAGCATCATATCCTCCGTAGGAAGTTGGAATTTGGTATCA
>NW_027856954.1:0-258 GCF_054177405.1 Leptonychotes weddellii
ATGTAATGTATGGGGATTAACATAAGAATAAAAAAAAAATAAAAAAAAAAATTAATGAGAAAAATTTAAACTAACATATATCATCTAAAATTGGTTGTATGGCCACTAATCGCAAAGCAGCAGAAAGAGAAGTTAAGAAAACAATCCCATTTAAATCACACCAAAAATAATAAAATACCAGGAATAAACTTAACCAAGGAGGTAAAAGACCTGTATTCTGAAAACAATAAAACACTGGTGGAAGAATTTGAAGACAAT
>NW_027856955.1:0-258 GCF_054177405.1 Leptonychotes weddellii
ATCATGGAACACTTCATCTAAAACTGATGATGTAATGTATGGGGATTAACATAAGAATAAAAAAAATAAAAATAAAAATATATAGTTTGTTTAGTATTACCAAATTTCCCTCCAGAAGAGGTGTATCAAATTGCATTCCTACCAGAAATGTATGAGTATGCTTGTTTCCTTACAACCTCATAAATGCCGCAGTTTTGAATTTTTACCAATATGATAGGTGAGAGAGTTTGAGATTTTTCCTTTTAAAGACCATTTCTA
>NW_027856956.1:0-258 GCF_054177405.1 Leptonychotes weddellii
ACAGAGAGCTGAGCCTTACTTGGCTGCATTGGGCCTGGCACCTGAGGGCATTGCACGGCACTCTCTGGCCACCAAAGTCTGAGTTCTGCTGGGGGGGGTCTCAGTTTACCCAACATTGTGAGAAAGACAACATGCACCCCCATGGCAGACATGAGCTCTTTGGGGCTGGGCAGGTGGTCTCACCCCTGTGGGCCTGAGAGTTTGGTGGACTTTTGCACATGCTCCAAGGTTATTCATTCTCCTTTCTAGAAACCCATA
>NW_027856957.1:0-258 GCF_054177405.1 Leptonychotes weddellii
GTGCCAAGTGTGGGAGTACTTGGTCTGCTAGTAACTGAACCAACACTTAACCGTGGAACTGTTATTCTTCCCGCAGAAGTAGATGCCTTTTTTTGTAAAGACTTAAGTCTATAGTTTGGAGCAGTCAGGCAGTATCTATCAGGTGGCAACCTGGGGCCTGAATATGGCTTGATTAATGGCAAAGGAGTTTGATTTCTTTGCCTTGCAATATCTAATAAAAAATCTCTTGGGGGAGGAGAGGTAAAAGACTGATCAGCA
>NW_027856958.1:0-258 GCF_054177405.1 Leptonychotes weddellii
CTGAATAATATTCCCTTGTATACATACATCACATTTTGTTCGTTCCTCAGTTATTAGATATTTGGATTGTTTCCACTTTTTGGCTATTATCAATAATGCTGCTATGAGCATTCACATACAAGTTTTTGTGTGGACACATGTTTTGTATTCTCTTGGGTACATACCTAGAAGTGGAATTGCTGGGTGATGTGGTAACTCTATGTTTAACCCTTTTGAGGAACTGCCAAACTGTTTTCCACAGGTGACTACACCATTTTA
>NW_027856959.1:0-258 GCF_054177405.1 Leptonychotes weddellii
AAAAAAAAAAAAAAAAGAAAAGAAAATGTATCTAGACTTTTCAAAGTTCTGTGCCATCCGAGAAAAGCTGACCCCACTGGGAAGTTCCTGAATGGTATCTGGAGGTGTTCTATTGAAGCAGAAACCAAAAATAAATTGAGCCTGCTCCATTCTTCCCCCAGGCCCACCTCCAATTAGGTTGAAGGCTCATGTCCCACTGGCCTGATGGGTAACATTACCTCTTTCTGTGGGCCTTCTGCGGCAGCTCTCACAGCTGCT
>NW_027856960.1:0-1959 GCF_054177405.1 Leptonychotes weddellii
GCAGGACGGGGCAGGGGGCGTCTGCTGCCGCTGTCCACAGCCCGCAGAGCCGCCTACGCGAACCGGACAAAAGCGGACACTTCACACGACCAGCGGCGTGCCCGAACCAGAAGACGGCCCCGGAGGAGCCACGCCCGGGACCCGCGGCCAAGCGCGGGGCTGAGCCCTGGACACGCCCAGGAGGGACGGTCACGTGGTGGGCGGGCCTGCGGGGAGGCCGGGGGCCACGGTGCACCGACCACACTCTGCCTCCGCGTCGTGACCCGGGCCCCAGCCGATGCGCCCCCGCGGCCGGACCTGGGAGCCCTGAGCATCCCTTTCGCTCCTGCCTGGGACGAACCCAGAGCCTCAAATGACCCCTGAGCCCGCCCTGCTGCAAGCAAATCCTCGAAAGGAAGATCAATGAGGGGGGACACAAACCTCCCGGGCTGAGAGCCCAAATAATGGGGGGGTGCCCACGGGAGGGGGTGGCGGCGAGCCCTGCAGGGCGGGTCCTCCCTGGGATTCACCTTTCCCACAGCGAGCTACCCCTCGCTCGTCTCTGCTTCCGGGCAGGCCTGACGCCGTGATTCTGCTTCTCCCGGTGGGCCGTCCGAGCGGCCCTGTCCACCTCACCGCGGCGCCCAAAGCGCTCAGACCGCCCTGCCTTACGGTGCTTGACCCAGCTGTTCCGACTGTGTAAAAGCCTTACACTCGCGGGAAAGCCTCCCGTGCCCTGCGGGTTTGCTCTCTCCCGGCCAGCGCCACGGTCTGGATGGCGGCAGCCTGCACAGGCCCGGCCACCGTCAGGATGGGCATTCAGCAGCATCCATCAATCAGGGCACAGTGCCCGGTCAGGGAGATCTGGGGCCTGGGTAGGTCAGCTAGGGCCTGGGTCAGGGTGACCTCGGGCCTGGGTCAGATGACTCCGAGGTCTGGGTCGGGTGAGCCTGGAGTATGGGTCATAGGTGACCTAGAGCCTGGGTGGGGTGATATGGGGCCAGGGTCAGGTCAGCTGGGGCCTGGGTCTGGTAAGGCTGCGGCCTGGGTCTGGTAAGGCTGGGGCCTGGGTCTGATAAGTTTTGGGCCTGGGTCTGGTGAGGCTGGGGCCTAGGTCTGATAAGTTTTGGTCCTGGGTCTGGTTAAGCTGGGACCTGGGTCTGGTAAGGCTGGGACCTGGGTCTGGTGAGCCTGGGTCCTGGGTCTGGTGAGCCTGGGACCTGGGTCACGTAAGGCTGGGACCTGGGTCTGGTGAGGCCGGGCCCTGGGTCTGATAAGCTTTGGGCCTGGGTCTTGTGAGGCTGGGACCTGGGTCTGGTGAGGCTGGGACCTGGGTCTGATAAGTTTTGGGCCTGGGTCTGATTAAGCTGGGACCTGGGTCTGGTGAGGCTGGGACCTGGGTCTGGTGAGGCTGGGGCCTGGGTTTGATAAAGCTGGGGACTGGGTCTGGTAAGACTGGGACCTGGGCCTGGTGAGGCTGGGGCCTGGGTCTGATAAGTTTTGGTCCTGGGTCTGGTTAAGCTGGGCCCTGGGTCTGGTGAGGCCGGGCCCTGGGTCTGGTGAGCCTGGCACTGACCTCAGTGCAGCCCCCACCCCACTCTAGTCCACTCCCAGCCTGGGCGCCCAGCACAGCAGCCCAGGAGCTGGACCTCAGGCACCTGCACACGCCACGCTCTGCTGCCCCCATGCGGCCGTCAGCAGCACTGCATGCATGCTGCCAACAAGACGCTGTTCCCAGGCCTGGGACCAGGGCAGGTGGGGGCATGGGGAAGGGAGCAGGGGCGAGAAGACACGGATCAGGGGCAGGAGCATAGGTCAGGGGCAGGGGCAAGGAGCGGGGGGTGAATAGTGCAGGAGGCATAGACCAGGGGCAGGGGACATAGACCAGGGGGCAGGGGCCATGGATCAGGGCACAGGGGGCAGAGACCAGGGGGCAGGGGGCATGGATAGAGTGCAAGGGGTATAGACCAGGTGGCAGAG
>NW_027856961.1:0-258 GCF_054177405.1 Leptonychotes weddellii
GACTAACCTTCATAGGGCAGTTCTCTTTTCTGAAGGTTAGTCTTGAGCAATCCAGCAATTGCACTACTAGGTATTTACCCAAAGGATACAATATTGATCTGAAGGGGTCCGTGCACCCTGATGTTTAGAGCTGCATTATTTACAATAGCCCAACTATGGTAAGAGCCCAGGTACCCACGGACTGGTGAATGGATAAAGAAGGAACGGTGTACGTACGCATACGATGGAAACTACTCAGCCGTAAGAAAGAATGAACTC
>NW_027856962.1:0-258 GCF_054177405.1 Leptonychotes weddellii
ATTCCTAATTAACACTTGTAGCTCCTGCATCAACACACAGAGGCACCATCTTTCCTCTGCCTGGATCTCTAGGATCATGGTATCCTGAGCTGGATAAACCCATGTTTTGACACTAAAGATGGATAGCTGTGCGAAGTCTCCTCAGCACATGGCTAGGAATGCTCTTTCCTCCAAAGCAGAGACTGGCTGGAGTTCTGGCGTCCGTGGTTTAGTAGAGTGTGTGAACAGGTCGACCCTTCTGCATCTGCTCAGTTAGGG
>NW_027856963.1:0-258 GCF_054177405.1 Leptonychotes weddellii
GGGTGAATTCTGATTGATTTTTGTGCTCCCTCAAAACTTCATCATGGCCACCTTTAAGAAATGTCACCAGGTACAAGAAAATTAATAGTTAAATCACCAATATCTACATCTCTGGGAGGAGGGGGGCTGAACGATCCAGACACTGAGGTCAGTACCTTTGCAGGGTTTCTTAACTTGGGGACTGGTGAACTTGGATGGGAAAAATATCTACATCTTCAAAATCTCTAACCTTGACCTGAAATCCGGCATACCCTTCAC
>NW_027856964.1:0-258 GCF_054177405.1 Leptonychotes weddellii
GGGTTGCTGTCCCCAGAACAATGAAATCAATAATTTCATCAAATGAAACCATGACTTGAAAACATTAGGAGCCGTGATCATTTAGCTATGCAAACACTGCTTTCTTTAGGCCAAAATACTGGCTGTAGGCTGTTGCTCTGCTCATATCAGTTTGTTGAACTCCCAGGAAGTCCCTGACTTTCTAAAATGGAGGACTTGTTGCAGGGAACCTGAGCAGAAAGGTTGTTGGAGGTGAGAGGTAGACTCCGGAAAGTGGAA
>NW_027856965.1:0-258 GCF_054177405.1 Leptonychotes weddellii
AGTTGGTTAAGTGTCTGTCTTCGCTCAGGTCAAGTCAGGATCTCAAGGTCCTAGGATCGAGCCAGGCATGGGGAGTCTGCTTCTCCCTCTCTCCCTCTCCCTCTGTCCTGCCCCATTCTCCCACACTTGTGCTCTCTCTCACTCAAATAAATAAATATTTTTAAAAAGTATGCTTTAGGCTACACAAATATGAGATTGATATTTGTATTGTATACTCAATTTTACTGAACAGATTATCTCCATTTTTGTCATAATATA
>NW_027856966.1:0-258 GCF_054177405.1 Leptonychotes weddellii
CCAGAAGCATCAGCTAGTGCTGGTGAGGGCTAGAACTCAGGTCTTACATTTGCTCCATGTAGTGAGGGCAGTCATTCTTTGTGCATATGATAATTAACTGCCTATTCCATAGTCAGTGCTTAGGAAACAATGAGAAAAAAAAGAAAACTCCCTTTGGAAGTTGTATCTCAGGACAGATGCACATTCCACATTTAAATGATAAATGTAAACAAAAGTTCTCATAAGTGTTATGGAAGAGGGTTCATGATGCCATGAACA
>NW_027856967.1:0-258 GCF_054177405.1 Leptonychotes weddellii
CAGTGGTCAGGTACATAGCTAGCCTCTGAAGTTAAAAGTACTGGGTTTGAGATGGGGGAAAAAGATGGCAGAGGAGTAGGGGACCCTATTCCAACTGGTCCCTGGAATTGAGCTGGATATCTACCAGACCACTCTGAATACCCACGAAATCAACCTGAGATGTAAGAAGATAGATCTAGATTTCTACAAACAGAATATCGCAGGTGGTTGGTTTCGAGGTACGAAGCAGGGAGCCGTGATTCTGTGGGCAGATATCAG
>NW_027856968.1:0-258 GCF_054177405.1 Leptonychotes weddellii
CTCATAGGTGCTCCCACTCAGAGGTGCTCCCTCTCAGAGGTGCTCCCGCTCAGAAGTGCGCAGCCCCCCTGTACTCTGAACCTGACCGTGTGGTCCTCACCTCCGGGGTAAGGAGGGAGTAGGGCCTGAGTGAGTGCTGTGAGTCACTGTTAGCACATGGATGTGGATGCTAACAACCCAGGGAGCTTTTGTGCGTCCTTCTCAGTTTAGACCAGGGTTCTGGATGAGGGGGCGATGCATGCAGGCCTAGGCCCTCCC
>NW_027856969.1:0-258 GCF_054177405.1 Leptonychotes weddellii
CACATATTAAAAACTGGAGAAGCTAGTATTAGTTTGAACGTGTGCGCCCTTGATGATTACCATACACTTTAAATGACAGACGTCTGTGTGACCCTCATCATTAAGGCAGAATTCCTTAAAGCTCCAAACAGCAGCTATGCATTTTATTCAGTTATCGAAATAAAAATACTTGATTTGTTCCCAGAAACTGCCATATTGTCTTATCTTTGGGAAATTAAACAGCTTTGCCTTTCCTATTTTATGCTCTCTTAATCTCTG
>NW_027856970.1:0-1958 GCF_054177405.1 Leptonychotes weddellii
ACTCATTTTGAACCTAAAGATACATCCAGACTGAAAGTGAAGGGAGGGAGATCCATCTTCCATGCCAATGGGCCTCAAAAGAAAGCTGGGGTAGCAATTTTTATATCAGACAAATTAGATTTTAAGCTAAAGACTGTAGTTAGAGACACAGAAGGACACTATATCATTCTTAAAGGGTCTATCCAACAAGAAGATCTAACAATTTTAAATATCTACGCCCCCAACATGGGAGCAGCCATCTACATAAGCCAACTGTTAACCAAAATAAAGAGTCATATTGATAACAATACGTTAATTGTAGGAGACCTCAATACTCCACTCTCAGCAATAGACAGATCGTCTAAGCAGAAAATCAACAAAGAAACAAGAGCTTTGAATGACACACTGGACCAGATGGACCTCATAAATATATACAGAATATTTCACCCTAAAACAAAAGAATACTCATTCTTCTTAAGAGCACACAGAACTTTCTCCAGAATAGACCACATACTGGGTCACAAATCAGGCCTCAACTGATACCAAAAGATCGAGATTATTCCCTGCATATTCTCAGACCATAATGCTTTAAAACTGGAACTCAATCACGAAAAAATTTGGAAAAATTTCAAACACTTGGAAGCTAAAGACCACTCTGCTCAAGAATGTTTGGGTCAACCAGGAAATCAAAGAAGAACTTAAACAATTCATGGAAACCAATGAAAACAAGAACACATTGGTCCCAAACCTATGGGATACTGCAAAGGTGGTCCTAAGGGGGAAATACACAGCCATCCAAGCCTCATTCAAAAAAATAGAAAAATCCTGAATTCACCAACTAACTTTATGCCTTAAAGAACTGGAGAAAAAGCAACAAACAATGCCTAAGCCACGCATTAGAAGAGAAATAATTAGGATTAGAGCAGAGATCAATGAATTAGAAACCAGAAACACAGTAGATCAGATCAACGAAACTAGAAGCTGGTTCTTTGAAAGAATTAATAATATTGACAAACCACTGGCCAAACTTATCCAAAAGAAAAGAGAAAGAACCCAAATTAATAAAATTATGAATGAAACTAAGCGAGATACTAACACCAAGGAACTAGAAACAATTATTAGAAATTATTATCAACAACTATATGCCAGTAAATTAAGCAACCTAGAAGAAATGGATGCTTTCCTGGAAACCTATAAACTGCCAAGACTGAAACAGGAAGAAATTGACAACCTGAATAGGCCAATAACCAGTAACGAGATTGAAGCAGTGATCAAAAACCTCCCAAAAAACAAGAGTCGAGGGCCTGATGGATTCCCTGGGGAATTCTACCATTCAAAGAAGAAATAATACCTATTCTCCTGAAGCTGTTTCAAAAAATAGAAACAGAAGGAAAGCTTCCAGACTCATTCTATGAGGCCAGCATTACCTTGATCCCCAAACCAAGCAAAGACCCCATCGAAAAGAATTTCAGACCAATATCCCTGATGAATATGGATTCCAAAATTCTCAACAAAATCCTAGCTAATAGGATCTAACAATATATTAAAAGGATCATCCACCAGACCAAGTGGGATTTATCCCTGGGATGCAAAGGTGGCTCAACATCTGCAAATCAATCAATGTGATAGAACACATTAATAAGAGGAGAGAGAACCATATGATCCTCTCAATTGATGCAGAAAAAGCATTTGACAAAATACAGCATCCTTTCCTGATTAAAACTCTTCAGAGTATAGGGATAAAGGGAATATTCCTCAAGTTCATAAAATCCATCTATGAAAAACCGACAGCGAATATCATCCTCAATGGGGAAAAGGTGAGAGCCTTTCCCTTAAGATCAGGAACACGTCAAGGATGCCCACTCTCACCACTATTGTTCAACATAGTACTAGAAGTCCTAGCAACAGCAATCAGACAACAAAAAGAAATAAAAGGTATTCAAATTGGCAAAGAAGAAGTCAAACTCTCTCTCTTTGCA
>NW_027856971.1:0-258 GCF_054177405.1 Leptonychotes weddellii
GGGCGGAGCAAGATGGCGGAGGAGTAGGAGACCTGGATTTCGTCTCCTCTCAGGAATTCAGCTGGATAGGGATCAAACCATTCTGAACACCTACAGACTCAACAGGAGATCGAAGAAAGGAATAGCAACAACTCTCTGAACAGAAAAGCGACCACTTTCTGGAAGGTAGGACGTGCGGAGAAGTGAATCCGAGGCGATATTCGGGAGGATAGACGGCGGGGGAGGGGCCTCCGTCGGCCGCTTCTGGCAAGTGATAGA
>NW_027856972.1:0-258 GCF_054177405.1 Leptonychotes weddellii
ACGTCGTTGCAAATGGCAAGATCTCATTCCTTTTGATGGCTGCATAATATTCCATTGTATATATATACCACATCTTCTTTATCCATTCATCTGGGCTTTGACCACCTTTGTAAACAGCTCTCTGGTGACTCCCCCAGGCTTCTACCAGATGGCAACTCCACCACTGGATCTGTGATGTATTCAGCTTGAAGGTCAAGGTCTACTGCGTGAGAGCGCCCCGCTACCTGGCGAGATGGGGCCCATCAGACAAGAGAACCT
>NW_027856973.1:0-258 GCF_054177405.1 Leptonychotes weddellii
AACAAATATTGTGAAGATGTCAATGCTATCTAGAGCAATCTGCACATTCAGTGCAATCCCTATCAAAATACCATCCAATTTTTTAAAAGAAATGGAACAAATATTCCTAAAATTTATATAGAACCAGAAAAGACCCCAAATAGCCAGAGGAATGTTGAAAAAGAAAAGCAAAGCTGGTGGCATCACAATTCCGGACTTCCAGCTCTATTACAAAGCTGTCATCATCAAGACAGCATGGTACTGGCACAAAAACAGACA
>NW_027856974.1:0-258 GCF_054177405.1 Leptonychotes weddellii
ATGTCACCTGTGCTCCCAGCCGTGGCCACTGTCTCACCCTCAGTAAATCTGCTCCCATTATCCCTTCCTCTAGCAATGTCCTTATACCTTAAATGTGAGTACATTATAAGAATATCAGACCCTATCTCTTATCCCAGCCTACCCTCCCTATTTGGCTGATCACTTCTAAAATTGAATACATCAATCTCAGTCACGTTTCCTCAATCTTAGTCTCCACCATCACCAGCACCACCAGTCGACATAGCCTACCTCCTCTTC
>NW_027856975.1:0-258 GCF_054177405.1 Leptonychotes weddellii
CATTCACACATGTGTGTAGTAGTTTAAATCATTGGAACGCATGAAATCACTTAGTGATGATTTATAAAGCAAAAAAAGAAACAATACAGAACTCTAATAAAAATGTAACATTTTATTGAATTGAGTTACCTGTAGATATTTTGGTCAATTCATTCATGAATCAAATATGGTTATTTTCAGGTTTCGTTCCATTTGAGTTCTTTTTTTTTTTTTTTAAAGATTTTATTTATTTATTTGAGACAGAGAGAATGAGAGAGA
>NW_027856976.1:0-258 GCF_054177405.1 Leptonychotes weddellii
CAGGACCCTGGGATCATGACCTGAGCCGAAGGCAGACACTTAACTCACTGAGCCACCCGGGCACCCCTGGCCAATAGAATGTTAACAGAGATGATGCAAACAGAAGTTTTAAATGTACTTACAGGGTTTGGCTTGATTTTGGGTGCCTCTGCTGACCACTATGGAAAGAGCCACTAGTCTGAGATTCGTGAGAGAGAGAAATGTGTGTTAAATAAATGTGTGCCACTGTTTGTTATGCAATACTGTCATAGCAATAAA
>NW_027856977.1:0-258 GCF_054177405.1 Leptonychotes weddellii
CACAGAGGCTGGTTCCTGCCCTGTGATGGCCGTGTGGGCCCTGCTCTCGTGGCCTTCGTTCTGGGACTCAGGGCCCTGGGTCAGAGTGGGGGCTGAGCCCGGACAGGAGCAGCGTCCCCAGGTCATCCGGGACCCCGTGGGAGAGTGGGACTGCCTATCTGTGCTGATGGAAGCAGTCACTTCCTTTGAGCCTTGATTGCGTCCCCAGCACTGTGAGTGGCCGTCACAGTGCCCCATGCCCCGTAACAAACTGCCCAG
>NW_027856978.1:0-258 GCF_054177405.1 Leptonychotes weddellii
CTGCCTACCTCCCGAGGTGGCTGTGAGGATTAAGTGAGCTCACTCACACCTGTAAAGGGGCCTGTGGTGAGGCAGTGTTGGGTCGCACTGGCATCCTCCGTAGAGAGGACAGTGCATCTGATGGGGAAGGTTCCAGGCATTTCATCCCTTTGCAGAGCTGGATGTAACATTTGCCTCTGCTGCTTAGAGCTACTCTGGTGCCAAGATGATGGGCTCGGAAAATTTCATCTTTTTAACTGAGATCCTGGTGGCTTATAA
>NW_027856979.1:0-258 GCF_054177405.1 Leptonychotes weddellii
ATGCATGTTTTCTTTCTCTAGAGCAACAGAGAAGTGATAAGAAATGCTATGTCGGGGCGCCTGGGTGGCTCAGTTGGTTAAGCGACTGCCTTCGGCTCAGGTCATGATCCTGGAGTCCCGGGATCGAGTCCCGCATCGGGCTCCCTGCTCGGCAGGGAGTCTGCTTCTCCCTCTGACCCTCCTCCCTCTCATGCTCTCTCTCATTCTCTCTCTCTCAAATAAATAAATAAAATCTTAAAAAAAAAAAAAAAAAGAAAA
>NW_027856980.1:0-258 GCF_054177405.1 Leptonychotes weddellii
AAGAAGGAAGAATGAGGGGCCCCTGGGTAGGCTCAGTTGGTTGAGCGTCTGCCTTAGGCTCAGGTCATGATCCCAGGGACCTGGGATCGAGCCCCGCATCAGGCTCCCTGCTCAGTGGGGAGTCTGCTTCTCCCTCTGCCCCTACCCTCGCTCATGCTCTCTCTCTCAAATAAATAAAATCTTAAAAAAAAAAAAAAAAAGAAGGAAGAATCACTGGGGCACCTGGCTGGTTTAGTTGGGGGAGCATGCAACTCCTGA
>NW_027856981.1:0-1958 GCF_054177405.1 Leptonychotes weddellii
GGAGTCTCCCCGGATCTGCCGCTTGTTGGGTCCCTGCTGGAGGAGCAGTGGCCCGACTGTGCCGCGGATCACAGTTTATGGCAACCCTGAGCTGGGAGCCCACGCCTCGGCTCCGTCTCTGCAGCTGGCTTCCCCGCTGCAATACCTGGGAGCTCTGCCGCACTCAGGCACTCCCGGTCTTTCTGTGACCCTGAGGGTCCTGAGACCACACTGTCCCACGAGGGTTCCAGCCCCCGCTTAGCCACTGGAGCGACGTCCCTCAGTGGAGCAGACTTCTAAAAGTTCTGATTTTGTGCTCCGTGGCTCTATCACTTGCCAGAAGCGGACTACGGAGTCTCCCTCCCCCGCCATCTATCCTCCCGAATATCACCTCGGATTCACTTCTCCACACGTCCTACCTTCCAGAAAGTGGTCGCTTTTCTGTTCAGAGAGTTGTTGCTATTTTTTTCTTCCATCTCCTGTTGAGTTCGTAGGTGTTCAGAGTGGTTTGATCCCTATCTAGCTGAATTCCTGGAACCAGGCAAAATCCAGGTCTCCTACTCCTCTGCCATCTTGCTCCGCCCCCTGGGAATTCTCCCATTTTTACATGGAGACCCATGGTATTAAATATTTGTTTAGAGATTTGCTTCCTTTGGAAAACTCGGGATTTTAACGTGTAGTCACTCAGTTTATCAAAATCTAGCACTGGTCAAAATTATAAGTAACTGTTTATATACACATTGCACAGAAGTTCCATTTTCCATTTAGGGCCCTTTCTGGACCTGTTCTTTGTTTCTATTGTTACCTATTCCTCTATCAATACCATGTCTTTGTAAATAATGTAGCTCCATAATACATTGTAATATTCCATGGATTTAGATTGTTTCCATACTCTACCTTCTTCTGAGTTTTCCTAATCATTTTTGCATGCTAAAAGAATGGTTTTTTATGCTTAGTCACTTAGAAAAATGTATAAATCGTATGTTTACAATTTCAGGTTAAACAAGAGGATATTATCAGCACCCCAGAATTACTCTCATTCCCCTTCCCACTTATACTTCCACACTCCAACTCACTGCTATTAGCACTTCCGTCATCACAAATTACCTTTCCTTCAGTTAAGTAAGAATGGAATCAGACAATATATACTCCTTTGTATTTGTCATCTTTTACTCAAAGATGTTTGTGAGAGTCTTCATGTTGTTGTGTATAGAAGTAGTTCATTTTTTTAAATTATATGAATATATCACTATTTATTAATTTTACTACTGACAGATATGTGGGTTGTTTCCAGTTTGGGGCTATGATGAATTTTGCTGCTATATATACATGTTTGCATTTCTGTGGAATTGTCAGGACATAGTGCCAAGCACTTTTCCAACTTACACTCCCATTAGCAGTCCTTATTGGGCTCTCATTCTTGTCAACACTTGGTTTTGTTGCTTTTTTTTTTTTAAATTAACACATTGCCATTTGAACTTATTAGGGATCAATTTGTCCTTTTCCTCAAAAATAACCCACTGGCATTTTATTTGGAACTGCATTAAATTTACAGAGAAATCTGGATAGAATGCACATTTTTACACTATTGAACTTCGAATCTATGAACATCACGTATTCTTTTTTTTTATTATGTTATGTTAATCACCATACATTACATCATTCGTTTTTGTTTTTTTTTTAAGATTTTATTTATTTGAGAAAGAGAATGAGAGACAGCACAAGAGGGAAGAGGGTCAGAGGGAGAAGCAGACCCCCCGCTGAGCAGGGAGCCCGATGCGGGACTCGATCCCGGGACTTCAGGATCATGACCTGAGCCGAAGGCAGTCGCTTAACCAACTGAGCCACCCAGGCGCCCTACATCATTAGTTTTTGATGTAGTGTTCCATGATTCATTGTTTGCATATCACACCCAGTGCTCCATTCAATATGTGCCCTCTTTAATACCCATCACCAGGATAACCCATCCCCCCACCTGC
>NW_027856982.1:0-258 GCF_054177405.1 Leptonychotes weddellii
CCCTCTCATGCTCTCTGTCTCTCATTCTCTCTCTCTCAAATAAATAAATAAAATCTTAAAAAAAAAAAAAAAAAGAAATTTGTCATTTGGGATGTCTGGATGGCTCAGTCAGTTAAGCATCTGCCTTTGGCTCGGGTCATGATCCTGGGGTCCTGGAATGGAGCTGCATCCAGCTCCTTGCTCAGCACAGTCTGCTTCTCCCTCTTCCTCTGCCCCTCCCCACCACTCCTGCTCTCTCTCTCACTCTCGTTCTATCTC
>NW_027856983.1:0-258 GCF_054177405.1 Leptonychotes weddellii
CGGGTACCCCTCGGCCCGCAGGAAGCTCACGCGGAGCCGCTGCGGCTCCCCTGGGGGGCGAGCGGGCGTGGGTCAGCCCGGCACCCCCCACCCCCCGCCCGCCCCGCCGCCCCCCCCATCCCCGCCCCGCCGGGGGGACTCACCGGGCCGCAGCGTGACCCGGAGCCGCTGCGGCGCCAGCTGCGTGGCCCCCTCGCCGGGGCTGCCCGGGCCCAGCGGCTGGTCCTGCAGCACCTCCAGCCGGCCGCGGGGCTCCTC
>NW_027856984.1:0-258 GCF_054177405.1 Leptonychotes weddellii
ATAATGAAACATTTAAAACCTTTTCTAAAAGCTCCCCAAATCCCTTATGTATTGTGCAACATAATTCTTGATTTTAAACTCATCTTTATACTGTAAGTTTTATTTTTGCTTAGAAGGGAAAAGTCAAAATCTACTTAGGAAATGTACAAGAACATTGTACATTGTACAGATGTACAAGAGTGTTTCTTGTTTTTGTTTTTGCAAACAGACTTAAAACATTTTATTTCATTGATTGCTCATTGCAAACAGGTTTTACAT
>NW_027856985.1:0-258 GCF_054177405.1 Leptonychotes weddellii
CTTTTGTGGCTAACTGATACCCATGAGTGTATTTTTGTTTGTTTGTTTTGTGTTGTTGTTGTTGTTGTTGTTGTTGTTGTTTTTGTTTATCCCCCTAAGGTATAAAGGGTCTTCTCCAGACAGAATATTATTAATGAACCTTGTAATAGACAAATATACTTGCAATCTTTCAGGACAATGCTTTGCTCCCTACTATAAGTTGACAGAGACCTATTCTAGTTATTTCTCCTTTCCGACATAATAGGAAAGGTGATACAA
>NW_027856986.1:0-258 GCF_054177405.1 Leptonychotes weddellii
CAGAGAGAGAATGAGAGAGAGAGCACATGAGAGTGGGGAGGGTCAGAGGGAGAAGCAGACTCCCTGCCGAGCAGGGAGCCCGATGCGGGACTCGATCCAGGGACTCCAGGATCATGACCTGAGCCGAAGGCAGTCGCTTAACCAACTGAGCCACCCAGGCGCCCCCGACGGCTATTTAAAAAAAAAAAAAAAAAAAAAAAGCCCTTCAAACCAACCGGCCTTTTCAAATTTACCACGCCCCTTCCTGCCTTCACTGCC
>NW_027856987.1:0-258 GCF_054177405.1 Leptonychotes weddellii
CCAGACTTATCAAAAAGAAAAGAGAAATGACCAAATAAATAAAGTCATGAATGAAAGAGGAGAGATCACAACCAACACTGAAGAAATACAAACAATTATAAGAACATATTATGAGCAACTATATGCCAGCAAATTAGACAATCTAGAAGAAATGGATGCATTCCTAGAGATGTACAAACTACCAAAACTAAACCAGGAAGAAATAGAAAACCTGAACAGACCCATAATCAGTAAGGAAATTGAAGCAGTAATCAAAAA
>NW_027856988.1:0-258 GCF_054177405.1 Leptonychotes weddellii
AAACATACCTTAACAAATTTAAAAGAACAGACATCATACAAAGTACGCTCTTTGACCACGAAGGAATTAAATGAAAAAATACTAACACAAAAATAGCTAGAAAATCCCAAAATATTTGGAGATTAAACAACACACTTAAAAATAACACAAGAATTAAAGAAATCTTAAGAAACTGAAAAACTTTTGAATTAAATGAGAATTTAAAAAACATTTGTGGGATAGAGCAAGAGTAGTAGTTAGAGGGAACAGTATAGAACT
>NW_027856989.1:0-258 GCF_054177405.1 Leptonychotes weddellii
CTTTCATCCATTTTGAGTCTATTTTTGTGTGTGGTGTAAGGAAAGGGTCCAGTTTCATTTTCTGCATGTGGCCGTCCAATTTTCCCAACACCATTTGTTGAAGAGACTGTCTTTTTTCCATTGGACATTTTTTCCTGCTTTGTCGAAGACTAGTTGACCATAGAGTTGAGGGTCCATTTCTGGGCCCTAAAAGTGACATTTCTAGAACAAAAGTTCCTGTGAAAATATAAGGTTTGGATATTATTATTTAAGCATTTC
>NW_027856990.1:0-258 GCF_054177405.1 Leptonychotes weddellii
AGGTACATTAAGGGTCGCCTGGGTGATTCAGTCGGTTGAGCATCTGACTCTTGTTTTCAGCTCAGGTCATGATCTCAGGGTCATGAGACTGAGCCCCTTGTCGGGCTCTGTGCTGGGCATGGAGTCTGCTTGGGATTCCCTCTCTCCCTCTCCCTGTGCCCTCCCCCCTGCTCATGCTCTCTCTAAAAAAAAAAAAAAAAAAAAGTACATTAAGTATGATAATATATTTGTCCTTTGACTTAATATTTCAGTTTACCA
>NW_027856991.1:0-258 GCF_054177405.1 Leptonychotes weddellii
GATCTTAAAAGATTTTATTTGCTAAAAGCACCGTAAATTGAGTAATGCCTAATCACTCTACTTGCATCTTCATTTGGAGGCCCCAACAGAAGGGCAGCATCTTTTGGCTACAGTGACTTCTGCTAAAATTAGTCTTGGAGGCCCTAGCCCACATTTACCAGGCATAGCCTAGGTTTATCCACCTAACCCATCTCCTCCTTACCCCCTTTTTTTCTGTGCTCTCTTCTGATTCTGTCACAAAGATATTTTCTGTGGGCA
>NW_027856992.1:0-1958 GCF_054177405.1 Leptonychotes weddellii
AAAAAAAAAAAAAAACTAATGATGTAATGTATGGTGATTAACATAACAATAAAAAAATTTAAAAATTTGTTCCAGAAGACTACTTATAAATATGAATGTATCCTGATTTTTTCCCTAATTCCTGTGTATCTCAGAGAATTTGTTAACTTTCTGTGCCTCAGTTTCCTGTCTTGAAGGGCATCTGCTACTTCATCCTGAAGTTATGTCTTTGTGGTAAAGAATCTGAGCTCAAGTGAAGCGTTGCATGGGACCCTTCGTGTCAAGGAATACGGTTAGGGATTTGTGTCTAATCCAGCCCCAAAGAGTCAGTGACAACACGTGTCCAAGAAGTGGCAAGAAGGATTTCTTGCAAACAGTGAGAGAGAAACAGGACATTTCTACCCAGGGGCTGCCTGTCCAGGGCTGATGAATAAAATTCTACAGATCAAGGGAAATAAAATTCAGGCGTCCATTTCAGGTGGAATTTGGCTTTAGGAAGAACCGATTACAATGAGGGGCAGGACCGACGGCACTGAGTCAGAACCGTTTCTGTCGGCGGAACGACCAGCAGCAAGGGGATTAAAAAAGAAAAATTCCGGATAACGAGGGGCTTTACTGTGAGCGTCCTCATAAATGGTGTTGCCCCACCGAGGTTTAGAGTACTGCCATCTGGGTGACTGGCACATAAAAATACAGCTGAAATACAGACTCATTCTTTGCCTGTGGTTTGCCTTCCACCCAAAGTCCCGGCAGGTCAGACGAGCGTTCTTGGATCCCCTCTGTCCTTCTGCCAATACAAGTTCCTTTGCACTTTCTCGTCCTTCCCTTAGAGTTGCAATTGACTAAAACTGCATCACAAAACAGCAGCTCGCCCTGATTTTCCTGGTAGCCTCTTGAATGTTACCACAGGCATGAAAAGTCCCCTCGAAAGCATCGGCCCGGTTTGTAATTACCGTTCCGATTGGAGCTGGATTGCCATTCAAATGCTGCCAAAGCCAGAATGTGGCCGGTGGGAGGGGGTGGGGTGAGGCTGAGGACTGGGAAGGGAGTGGAAAATGGGAAGGCAGCTGGTGTTTGAAAATGTGGGAGAGACCTGGCATTCGGTGGGAGGGAGGAGGGCAAGTGTTCTGAGTGAGGCAATTCAGAGCAACGTGGCAAGAAATAAGACTGTGATGTGCTCCTTTAGAGGTGGTCCCAAGATCCAGGCTCTGCCCTCTGGGGTTCGTGACGGCAACGGGATGGCACCTTCACTACTTCTGAAATCTGACAAGCTCCGCGTCAAGATTGAGAGGACCTTTACAGGCATTCTGGTGTTTGGGGTTTTGATCATTAAAAGAAAAAAAAAAAACCCAGTAAGTTCCAAAACGGCACAGGGCCTCTTTTCCTCCTTGCCAGTTTGGAAACTATGACTCTCCGTCCCAACGTGATGTAGAGAGGAACCATACAGAAATTGCAGAAGGGCACAGAGTGAAGAGTGAGGTAGGGGGACTGGACACGTGGAGTGGGGGCTCCTCCAAGGCATGGCTGGGTGAGCTCTGCCCACGTGCTGACAAGGAGCTTCTGTCCCCGTCAGGCTAATCGAAGGAGCAGTCTTCCCACTCAAGGGGCCCTGTTCTCTCTAACAGATGGGGTCTGGCTGCCGCACCCGGGGCAACGAAACGCTCGCTGCTGGTTGTCACTGACTAGCTGCTGAGAGAGAAGGAAAGAGAAAATTCTTATCTGGGTCCTCTGCCTACCCGTCTGCGCCCTGCATGGCCATTTACGAGTTCTATAAACCCCGTTTCAACACCAACGGTCTAAGAGGATGAGAATGATGTGGTGCTCATAGCCATATACTAAAATGGGATGTTTAAGGGAGTAAATAAAAAAATCAAGCTCTGTGGGACAAATGGCCACACAGAAGAGTAAGGACGAAGCGCTAGGGCCAGAGGGCCCATGGGGAAAGATGAGAGGAATCACCGTGACAGGTTGCCGACGAG
>NW_027856993.1:0-258 GCF_054177405.1 Leptonychotes weddellii
ACGGTGGCCATGAAGTTGCATAGTCTCACCAGGAACATGGTGTCGCCCAAGTGCAGTCGGTTCTGCCTTGAGGTGACATATGGCTCCTAAAATCACCACGCCATGCAAAGTGACACAATCACAACCGCAGGGCTTACGGTAAAAATGGGGTGAGGAACGCAGCACGCAAAATGTCATCAGTAACACATTAAAAAAAAAAAGACACCTTGATCCAGCCGGGAGCACTTGTCCACGTTCACCTAGTATTTCTTAAGGTCA
>NW_027856994.1:0-258 GCF_054177405.1 Leptonychotes weddellii
ACAGGCCAGAAACGTGTCGATGTGTTTTATCTCACACAGGACTTAAAACCAGTCTGAGTCTACATTCAAAATTAGGAGTTTTCACCTGAACATCTAGATACCAGACTTCTTCAGCCAGACGGGCTGGCAGCACGGGGCCCGCGTCCCGTTACTCCCCACATCCCTGACACTGGCTTCCAGCAGCAGCTGCCATTGTCCCGGCACTGCTGTGTCTCTTGTGGTAGGGAGAGAATCTCCATGCTCATGTCACTTTCCTAC
>NW_027856995.1:0-258 GCF_054177405.1 Leptonychotes weddellii
AGGCAGAACTGGGATTTGAATCCAGGTCTCTGTGAATCCTCAAACACTATATTGTCCTTTGTTATCTACTCTGCACAGCAGTGAGTAGAAAGAGGTACACACAGAAAGGGCAGGTCATGGAAAGGTCCCTCAGGAGGCCAGAAAGGCCAGTCACGGCATGATCATTCATCCTGACATATACCAAAGGGGAGGAAGGATGTGTCCCCCTGAGGCACGGGAGGCAGTCTGGGGGCCAGGCAGGGACCAACAGCATCTTCC
>NW_027856996.1:0-258 GCF_054177405.1 Leptonychotes weddellii
ATTTTATTTATTTATTTGACAGAGAGAGACACAGCAAGAGAGAGAACACAAGCGGGGGAAGTGGGAGAGGGAGAAGCAGGTTCCCCGCAGAGCAGGGAGCCTGATGTGGGGCTTGATCCCAGGACTCTGGGATCATGACCTGAGCCGAAGACAGACACTTAAGGACTGAGCCACCCAGGTGCCCCAGGTTGTGTCTTTAAGTGAACTTTGTTAGGTTATATCTTCAAAGATTTTTTCCATTTCATTTATGATGTCAAA
>NW_027856997.1:0-258 GCF_054177405.1 Leptonychotes weddellii
AAAAAAAAAAAAAAGGTTATTCACTTTTTCCAGTAACTCTACTTAAGGGACTTTATCTCAAGATATTTTTTCAATAGATCAAAAATACAGAACTAATATTAGGTATCATAGAAACATCTGCATAATTTTATGGAAATCTCCTTATTTAAAGTTTATATATACATTTCAACAAAAAGGTAGGACTATTATAAAAATACGTGCATTTGGTTTGGAAAAATGCCAGTTGAATATTTTATATACTTTAAAAGGCATATTAAT
>NW_027856998.1:0-258 GCF_054177405.1 Leptonychotes weddellii
CCACCCAGGCGCCCTAAAAAAAAAAAAAAATATCCATACCCTTTGACACAGTAATTTTAGTTTTAGGAAAATACCCAAATAGAATAATCTGAAAAGTAAGCAAAGATTTATGACCAAAGATACCAGTTAAAACATTATTTATAATGGACAAAAAAATAAACAACAAAAATGCTCCAAAATCATGGATTGGTTAAATCAGAGGTCAGCAAGCATTTTCTGTAAAAGCCCAAATAGTAAATATTTTAGGCTTTGTAGACC
>NW_027856999.1:0-258 GCF_054177405.1 Leptonychotes weddellii
CCCTCTCTCTTCCCCTCCGCTTCTCCCCCCAACACCCTCACATGCACTCTCTCTCTCAAATAGATAGATAGATAGATAGATAGATAGATAGATAGATAGATAGATAAAATCTTAAAAAAATTAATGTGGCATAATTGTATTGGGATTATAAAATTAGTGAATATGCAAACTGAATCATTATTTATCCTAATAGAAGAACGATCATCTATTGATTGATAAATTCAGAGTTGGTAGAATTTGCATGTAATTTCAAAATAC
>NW_027857000.1:0-258 GCF_054177405.1 Leptonychotes weddellii
CTTTCATTTCTGCCATTAGAGACTCTATGTTGCCATTATTTGATTTCTCCATTCTAGCCATTGTCTTCACAATTGCCACCCTGAACTCCATCTCCAACATCTTGGTTATGTCACAGTCTCTGAGTCTTTCCTATTTGGGGGTTCCTCCTCCTAGTCATTCTGTTGATGGGTGTTTGAGGGAATGTACAGAGTCCAAATTATTGACCACAACCCAAGCAAGATGCACCTGTTTTATAGGGACCTAGGGTTGCCAGCCTC
>NW_027857001.1:0-258 GCF_054177405.1 Leptonychotes weddellii
AGTAGAAGTCATGCCCTTGCAGGTAATTATTTAATGTCTCAGCAACTCTTCAGGGTCACGTTTGTTTTTAGACAAAAAAAATCCAGCAGGTGGCGCCACAATCACAATATTTACACAGTAACTGTTTGAAGGGAGCCGGAAAACAAAAATCATCCTGTAGCCAGAAGATGGTGCTAGGTGACCAATCTTTTAAAAAAAAACAATGTCTGCATTTGAAATAGGCAACTTCAATTTTACTGATTTCCAGGATTTATAATG
>NW_027857002.1:0-258 GCF_054177405.1 Leptonychotes weddellii
AAAAAAAAAAGCCTCATGGCACCTCCAGACACACCACCTTGCCCTTGACCCAGTCTCCGAAAACCATGATGGGATCTCAGTGCCAGGTGCAGAGTACCGTGAACCTACCCTTCCAGGTGGACGTGGCACCCCTTCCGGAGTCCAGGGTCCTGGTGCTGCGCCCCCTCCCTCCTGACCCTCTCCAATTCCCCAGGCCATTCCCCTGCTAATTCTCCCCCGAAACGTCCCCTGGTACAAGGGTTCTCTGCTGGAGCCTGC
>NW_027857003.1:0-1958 GCF_054177405.1 Leptonychotes weddellii
ATGATGTTTTTGAACAGCTCTCTATCCTTATGTTTAGAAACATCTTCCTTCTTTTAAAGATTGATATGATTCTCTATGTGGAGTAGTGGTTTTCATTGTGTTTTTCACAGATATGTAAGTAGATTTCACTAGAAATGTCACCAAAATACAAACCCACCTTCTTTTTTTTTTTTTTTTTGAAGATTTTATTTATTTATTTGACAGAGAGACAGTGAGAGAGGGAACACAAGCAGGGGGAGTGGGAAAGGGAGAAGCAGACTTCCTGCCGAGCAGGGAGCCTGATGCGGGGCTCCATCCCAAGACCCTGAGATCATGACCTGAGCCGAAGGCAGTCGCTTAACCAACTGAGCCACCCAGGTGCCCCACAAACCCACCTTCTGTCTTCCTAAGCCATCATCAATGTTTTTGTTTGTTTGTTTTTGCTTTACAGGATTTTATTTTTCCCCACTGATTCAATGATAATAGAGATTTTTAGATGCTTTACAATGTGAAAATGCCCCTTACCGTATCATGGAGAGGTTACCTTTTCACTACCTTAGGAAGAAAGTTTTCTTTTTTTTTTTTTTTTAAAGATTTTATTTATTTGAGAGAGAGAGCACATGAGAGGGGGGAGGGTCAGAGGGCGAAGCAGACTCCCTGCCGAGAAGGGAGCCTGATGCAGGACTCAATTCAGGGACTCCAGGATTATGACCTGAGCCGAAGGCAGTCGCTTAACCAACTGAGCCACTCAGGCGCCCCTAGGAAGAAAGTTTTCTTTCAAAATCAAAAGAATATGCCTTTGCTCTCCATTCCTTTTCCATTCTGCCAGAAAATCCACCTTCCTCCAGAGGAGTCAGGCAAGGAAGGTTGTCAAGCTTTCCTGCTTATGGAGCCCACCTTAAGCCTGAGGGAATGCTCCTTCAGATCACCCATCAATGTGTTAATCATGACTTAAACTAAGCTAAATAATAACCAAGCCATTCACTAACATGCACAGGTTTCTGAGTGTTAAGATAATGGTCAAAAAAATTGGGACCACTCATGGTAGAGATTCTTTCTTTTTTTCTTTTTTTCTTTTCTTTCTTTCTTTCTTTCTTTCTTTCTTACTTTCTTTCTTTCTTTCTTTCTCTCTTTCTTTTCTTTTTTTCCTTCTTTCCTTTCTTTCTTTCACAGAGAGAGATAAGAGTCAGGGAGAGAGAACAAGCCAGGGGGTAAGGCAGAGGGAGAAGCGAACTCCCCACTGAGCAGGGAGCCCAATGTGGGGCTCAATCCCAGAACCTGGGATCATGGCCTGAGCTGAAGGCAGATGCTTAACCATCCGAGCCACCCAGGCACCCCAAGATACTTCATTTAAGCAGTTTGTAAAGTGAAACCCTAAAAGTTTTCATTATTCCCTATCTTCATTAGAGAATTCCTTAGAAATGTCTGTAATACTTGTTACATTCTTTAACATGATGTTCCTTTAGTCAGTAGAAAACAAATGCTTCTTTTCTGGGGGAAAAAGACTGAGACTTCGTATTAGTACCAAAGAGAAAAAAGAGCTCAAATTGTATAAATACCATTTCACTGTTTAAATAAATTTATACTTCACATACATTCAAATGAAATATTCATTTTCACTTGAAAAGTGAAAGATGAAGTAAGAAACTGCTCTTAATGACTTAAAAACTGCAGTTCGTATATAGAATGTATCAAGCTCAGCTCAGAAAATAATAAACTACTACTATCTGTTTTTCACCACAGCTATTCATAAAAATTATCATTCACAGTGCAATTCATATTTTCTGGGTGAAAAGTATAATTGTTGTGATAAAAAAGGAAATGGGCCATGCTGAATTTTATCTTCATTTGTTTATAATATTTGTTTATAATATTTATCTAATATTTTACATTAGTTAAGGATAAATACATTTTAAATGTAAGATATATGGTATGGGTTTTAATTTTTAAATAAAAGCTCACTTCCAATGTACAAAATG
>NW_027857004.1:0-258 GCF_054177405.1 Leptonychotes weddellii
CCCCAGAGAAAAGCAGTCACTCCCTTCTCCGTGGTCTCCGGCTGCACTCCGTACTCTCCCGGCCTGTGACTGAGCATTTCTATCTCTGGCACACGACCCCGTGTGGAGTCTCCAAACCCAGCAGATCCCTGCCGTGCACTCCCGTGCCTCTCCTCTTGGGGGAGGAAGGGGAGTCTCCCCCGATCTGCCGCTTCTTGGGCCCTGCTGGAGGAGCAGTGGCCCGACTGTGCCGTGGATCACGGTTTATGGCAACCCCGA
>NW_027857005.1:0-258 GCF_054177405.1 Leptonychotes weddellii
AAAGACAGTTTTTTAATTCACCCATTTGTCCCAGTTTATTAATCTGAATCTTTCTTAGTTTTTTTTTTTTTTTTTTTAAAGAACTTTACAGGGGTGCCTGGGTGGCTCAGTCAATTAAATGTCTGCCTTCAGCTCAGGTCATGATCTCAGAGTCCTGGGATCAAGCCCCGCATTGGGCTCCCTGCTCGGTAGAGAATCTATCTGCTTTTCTCTCTTCCTCTGCAGCTCCCCCTGTTTGTGCTTGCACTCTCACTCTGT
>NW_027857006.1:0-258 GCF_054177405.1 Leptonychotes weddellii
CCCTTAAATCTAAGGTTGTTGAAGGCAGAAGGTCTCATTTTCTGTAACGTCCTGCTGAATAGGGGCGTAGAGATGTCCCTACCTAGGGGAGTTACGAAAGGGGAGGCAGCTGAATCTAAGGCTGACAGGAAGTCAGGAAATCTCTCTGTGGGTGGTAAGAATCATCTGTTGATGTGAGGTCATTGTAGGGACGGAGTCTTGCACTAAGTGGAGAGATACTGAAAAAGGCAACACATTAAGATTAGTATGGCTAGAAGA
>NW_027857007.1:0-258 GCF_054177405.1 Leptonychotes weddellii
AGAAAAAAAAAAAGAACAGAGCTTGGATTCAAATTCAAGTCTGTCCAAATCCAGAGCCTTTCTTTTTCCTCATAGAACTTCATGTTAAAGAATACTGATATCTCCTTACATTGTCTTTATTATGTTTTTTCTTGTAAACATTTTCCTATTAACTACTTTTTGTTTTCTGGTTTTTAGTGTGACAAGTACAAGACTGGAGTTATTGATGGGCCTGCATGTAATAGCCTTTGTGTTACAGAAACTCTATACTTTGGGAAA
>NW_027857008.1:0-258 GCF_054177405.1 Leptonychotes weddellii
AAGCCATGGCTGCCAAGAGAAATCCCTCAGCCACAATGAACAAAGCAAAGAGAAAGAGCTGGGTCACACAGCCTGCAAAGGAGATGGACTTGCTCTCAGACCAGAAGTTGATCATAGCCTTGGGTGCAATAACAGAAGAATAGAAGAGGTCAATGAAGGACAGGTTGCCTAGGAAGAAATACATTGGCGTGTTCAGCCGCGGATCAGTCATAATAATGGTCATCATCCCAACATTCCCTAGAAGGATCATGGCATACA
>NW_027857009.1:0-258 GCF_054177405.1 Leptonychotes weddellii
AGGATACAACTCTTACACAGTAAAGAAATCTTTATAAATTATTATGAAATTCATTTTAACTCCCCATTGCCTAGCCCTTCCCTCATTAAGAATAGTACCATTGTTTATAGCAGCAATGTCCACAATAGCCAAACTATGGAAAGAGCCAAGATGTCCATCAACAGATGAATGGATAAAGAAGATGTGGTATATATATATATACAATGGAATATTATGCAGCCATCAAAAAAACCCAAAATCTTGCTATTTGCAACGGAC
>NW_027857010.1:0-258 GCF_054177405.1 Leptonychotes weddellii
CACATCAAAAACTAATGATGTACTGTATGGTGATTAACATAACATAATAAAATAAAATTAAAAAAAAAATAAAAATAGATCAAATGAGAAAGTTACTACAGAACCTGGAATCTATAAGAAATCAATCAAATGGAAGTTATATCACTTGAAAATAGTAAACACAGTATAAGTGGGTCAGACACACTCTAAGCAGAACAGAATATTAGGGAATTGTAAGGCAGGTCACCAAAATATCCAGAATAAAGCAGAGAGATAAAA
>NW_027857011.1:0-258 GCF_054177405.1 Leptonychotes weddellii
CTAAAACTAATGATGTAATGTATGGGGATTAACATAAGAATAAAAAAAAAAAGAAAACAAAAAAAAAAAAAAAAAAGAGAAATAATAGTTTCCTTAAAAGTTTTTAGTGAAATTTAAGGGAAACAAAGCAAGTAATGCACTTGCTTAAATTCTTATCACATTGTAGAATCTTTTGATATAAGAGAGATACTAAGATGAAATCATAAAATCAAAATCTAATAAAAATAAGTGTCCATCTTCCATCTCTGAGCATATTAC
>NW_027857012.1:0-258 GCF_054177405.1 Leptonychotes weddellii
ATTGTAGCTGATTTCATCGCTTACATTATCACTGTTCACAAGACTCCCAGATCTCCAACTTCTCTGGATCTCTACACATGTGTGAACCTGGATTTCAAGTCCATGATGGAATCTACATTGTATTTAGCATCTCTAGTGATTTTAATGCTGGCATATAGCCAGCCAACTGCTTTTCGCCTGTAAGAACAATGAGGATTTCAAGTGTGTGAACAAAGTACGCTTTTGTTTCTGGCTCAGCACCTGCAAAAGAAGGTAAGC
>NW_027857013.1:0-258 GCF_054177405.1 Leptonychotes weddellii
TCTGGCAGGAGACATTTTGGGTTGTCCTGCTGGGGAAGGAGCGGCACCCTCTGGCATGTATCCAAAAGGATGCTGAGCATCTCAACAATTCACAGGTCAGTCCCCCCACCACAAACAGTTACCCCACCCAAAGTGTTCATAGTGTCAGGCTGAGAAGCTCAGGGATAGCCTGACAGACTGGCTATGCAAGTGGGCAGGGGCCAGAACAGAGCTGAGAAGAGAACTCTGACCCATAACCTCTGTAGCCATCAGCCCAAA
>NW_027857014.1:0-1958 GCF_054177405.1 Leptonychotes weddellii
GAATATATCATGCCAGTCCTTTCTGGCCTGCCAGGTCTCTGTGGATAGGTCTATTGCCAATCTAATGGGTCTACCATTGTAGGTTACAGATCTCTTATCCTGAGCTGCTTTCACGATTTTCTTTTTGTTTCTGAGACTCGTTAAGTTTTACTATTAGATGTCGGGGTGTTGACCTATTTTTATTGATTTTGAGGGGAGTTCTCTGTGCTTCCTGGATTTTGATGCCTGTTTCCTTCCCCAAATTAAGGAAGTTCTCTGCTATAATTTGCTCCAATATACCTTCTGCCCCTCTCTCTCTTTCTTCTTCTTCTGGGATTCCAATTATTCTAATATTGTTTCATCTTATGGTATCACTTATCTTTCGAATTCTGCCCTCGTGATCCAGTAGTTGTTTATCTCTCTTTTTCTCAGCTTCTTTATTTTCCATCATTTGGTCTTCTCTCTTTTGCCTCGTTTATCCTAGCAGTTAAGGCCTCCATTTTTTATTGCACCTCATTAATAGTCTTTTGATTTTGACTTGGTTAGATTTTAGTTCTTTTATTTCTCCAGAAAGGGTTTCTCTAATATCTTCCATGCTTTTTTCAAGCCCAGCTAGTATTTTTAAAGTCGTCATTCTGAACTCTAGTTCCAACATCTTGCTAATGTCTGTATTGATTAGGTCCCTGGCAGTCGGTACTGCCTCTTGTTCTTTTTTTTGAGGTGAGTTTTCTGTCTTGTCATTTTGTCCAGAGGAGAATAGATGAATGAGAAAACAAAATGCTAACAGGTAAAAACAACCCCAGAAAAATATATACTAATTAAATAGAAGAGACCCCAAACCAGGGGAAAAGAAAGGGAAAGAAAGAAAAAAGAAAAAAAAAGAAAAAGAAAAAATGGATATGATCAAATATGATCAGGCTGGTGAATAGGTCAGTGCCACACACTAGATTTGGGGGATATTTTGGTGTGTTAGAAGAAATTGCCTCCCAAAATTTTAAAGGAAGGAAAACTTATATATGTACAAAAATAAGGGAAAATATGATGAAGTGATGGAATATGACTGAAAAGGTGAAAATTATAAAAGATTTTATAAAAGGAATTGATAAGATAAGATGTTAGTTGAAAAAAGAAAGAAAAGAAATTTAAAAAGAGGGGGAGAGAATGTGATCAAGCAGGAGACTAGAACAAAGCCATACAGTAGAGATTTAGGGTATATTTTGGTCTGTTAGAAGAAACTGTATCCCAAAATTTTAAAGAGAGAATAACTTATATATATACCAAAAATAAGGTTAACTACAATGAAGGGATAGAATATGACTCTAAAAATGAAAAATAAAAAAGATTTTTAAAAAAGGGATTGATAAGAGGATGTGGAGAAAGGGGAACCCTCCTACACTGTTGGTGGGAATGCAAGCTGGTGCAGCCACTCTGGAAAACAGTATGGAGGTTCCTCAAAAGTTGAAAATAGAGCTACCCTATGACCAAGCAATTGCACTACTAGGTATTTACCCCAAAGATACAAATGTAGTGATCCGAAGGGGTACATGCACCCAAATGTTTATAGCAGCAATGTCCACAATAGCCAAACTATGGAAAGAGCCAAGATGTCTATCAACAGATGAATTGATAAAGAAGATGTGGTATATTGGGGCACCTGGGTGGCTCAGTTGGTTCAGCAACCTCCTTTGGCTCTGGTCATGATCGTGGAGTCCCAGGATCGAGTCCCACATTGGGCTCCTGGTTCAGCAGGGAGTCTGCTTCTCCCTCTGACCCTACCCCCTCATGTGATCTCTCTCTCACTCTCTCTCTCAAATAAATAAATAAAATCTTAAAAAAAAAAGATGTGGTATATATATATACAATGGAATATTATACATCCATAAAAAAAAAATCTTGCCATTTGCAACGACGTGGATGGAACTAGAGGGTATTATGCTAAGTGAAATAAGTCAGTCAGAGGGCGCCTGGGTGGCTCAGTC
>NW_027857015.1:0-258 GCF_054177405.1 Leptonychotes weddellii
GCCACTGATTTCTGTGCATTGATTTTATATCTTGCCACTTTACTGAATTCCTGTATGAGTTCTAGCAGTTTTGGGGTGGAGTCTTTTGGGTTTTCCACATAAAGTATCATATCATCTGCAAAGAGTGAGAGTTTGACTTCCGGATTTTTCTTTATCCTTAAGAATCCCAATTTTCTACAATTTTGCCATAAAGGACTCAGTTGGCCTTTTTCTCTCTGAAAGCCCAAGTCCCTTTCAGCTCAGAGACATTCCTTCAGA
>NW_027857016.1:0-258 GCF_054177405.1 Leptonychotes weddellii
AAAAAAAAAAAAAAAAAATCTTAAAAAAAAAAAAAAAAGAAAGAAGCCATCAGCAGTATAGATACCACAGACATAAAATAATAATAAGGGAATACTACAAATAACTCTACCCACAGTTCTGACAACTTAGATGAAATAAATGGATTCTTCAAAAATCATAAACTCCAAAATGCACCCAAGATCAAGTATATAACCTGAATAGTCCTATAACATTAAAGAAATTGCATTCATCATTTAAAACCTTTCAAAAAAAAAAAA
>NW_027857017.1:0-258 GCF_054177405.1 Leptonychotes weddellii
TCTCTGGTCTCCATGAGGTCAACTACAAAAAAGGGAAAATAGAGACAATAAACTCTATCTCAGGGGATTTTGACACCAAATATACAAAATGCTAACACAAAGCCTGACACATAGTAACACTACAGAAAGGGTAACCACTGGTGTTGTTAATAACAAAACATTGAGCTGAGCCCCTGGTATAGAGCAGTCAGGCACTCAAATATTTGTTGGAATGAGTTAAATTCAAATCAGTGTCATGAAGATTGGGGAAGGGAGGAA
>NW_027857018.1:0-258 GCF_054177405.1 Leptonychotes weddellii
AGTTGGTTAAGTGTCTGTCTTCGCTCAGGTCAAGTCAGGATCTCAAGGTCCTAGGATCGAGCCAGGCATGGGGAGTCTGCTTCTCCCTCTCTCCCTCTCCCTCTGTCCTGCCCCATTCTCCCACACTTGTGCTCTCTCTCACTCAAATAAATAAATATTTTTAAAAAGTATGCTTTAGGCTACACAAATATGAGATTGAATATTTGTATTGTATACTCAATTTTACTGAACAGATTATCTCCATTTTTGTCATAATAT
>NW_027857019.1:0-258 GCF_054177405.1 Leptonychotes weddellii
CCATATCTTTAATTGCTGTTGAAACCCCTTCAATTTTCTGGGCTTGCAGTTCGGAAGCTTCAGCAAGTTCAGTGGCCGTAAGCTGGGTGACTTCTGAAGACTGTGCTACATTTGATGCAGTATCGTTAATAGCCTGTACCAGTTGACGCAACTGATCGATAGCATTATTAACTGAATCCGCAATGGCACCAGTAATGTCTTCGGTTACCGTTGTATTAACTGTCAAATCACCATCTGCAACATATTCTAATTCATCAA
>NW_027857020.1:0-258 GCF_054177405.1 Leptonychotes weddellii
AGGCAAGGCCTGCTCAGGCACCAGCGTCCATGGGGCACAGCATGCCCAGGGCCGGCCCGTGGTGCCCGCCCCCAGGCCCGCCACCCAGCAAAACCTCTCCCAGTCCCTCAGGCCTATCAGACCACAGGCAGTCCCAGGCCCCGGCAGACGGACGCGGCCAAAATGCGCTTCCTCTGGAGCCTGAGCAGTCAGCCCTCCGTGGTCCAGCTGGCCCCTCCTGGCCGGCCATGGGGTCTTGACACCACGCTGCGGCCTTGC
>NW_027857021.1:0-258 GCF_054177405.1 Leptonychotes weddellii
CAAGCTCCATCAAAAAATAAGGGCTATAGCGAAAATCAGATGAGAGGGGGAGCCTGGGCGGCTCAGTCGTTAAGCGTCTGCCTTTGGCTCAGGTCGTGATCCCAGGGTCCTGGGACTGTGTCCCCCATCGGGCTCCCTGCTCTGCGGGGAGCCTGCTTCTCCCTCTTCCTCTGCCTGCCGCTCCCCCTGCCGCCCCCCCTGCTTGTGTGCTCTCTCTCTCTGTCAAATAAATACATAAAATCAAAAAGATTTTATGTA
>NW_027857022.1:0-258 GCF_054177405.1 Leptonychotes weddellii
CTAGAGTCCTATGAACTACCAAAACTGAACCAGGTAGAAATACAAAATCTGAACAGACGCATAACCAACAAGGAAATTGAAGCAGTCATCAAAAATCTTCCAACAAACAAGAGCCCAGGGCCAGATGGCCTCCCAGGGGAATTCTACCAAACATTTAAAGAAGAATTAATACCTCTTCTTCTGAAGCTGTCTCAAAAAAATAGAAATGAAGGGAAACTTCCAAACTAACTCTATGAGGCCAGCATTACCTTGATCCCA
>NW_027857023.1:0-258 GCF_054177405.1 Leptonychotes weddellii
AGATTGATATAAATTAAAAAGAAGGATAAAATTAAGACAGTCCAGCGCTGTCAAAAATAGCAGAAGGGAGTGGGGTACAAGGGTGCCACTTGGTACCTACGCAGGAGCTGCCTTTGTCAGGATGCAGGGGGAGGAGTCAAGGGTGGTAATGTGGGGGGGGCGAGGAGAAGGGGGGATGGATGACAACAGCAGCGGGGGGGAAACTGGCTGGGGGGGGCAGAGTTGCAGGGGGGAAAGGCCCCTGGGGGAAGGGAGGAG
>NW_027857024.1:0-258 GCF_054177405.1 Leptonychotes weddellii
ACATGTGTGGCCACATTTAGCAAAAGGGCCAAAGCTGAGCCACAGCCTGCTGCTCTGGACCCCAACATGACTCCTGTCCTGAGGACTAGTGTGGGGTCTGAGGACAAAGGCAGCCAAAGGGCACAGAGGAAGAATCATTGGTGGGATCTGTGGGTAGCCTGGAGGATGAGCAATAGGATCACCCTGATTCACAGAATCTCAGCATCAGGAGGACCATAGGAATCTTCCAGGCAGGGGCTCAGATGGGACAGCAATAGC
>NW_027857025.1:0-1958 GCF_054177405.1 Leptonychotes weddellii
AAACATGAATGGGCTAATAACTATAGGCTTGCAAAGTACCCAACCTAATGGGTGTTCATCAGAAGGAAAGAATATAAAAAAGACTAAGTTGACTCTTGACGATCTAATTTTTATTTGAAAAATTATAAACTCAGAAAAGTTAAAAGAACAATATAATGAACACCATTGTAACCCAAACCCAGATTTACCAACTGTTAATATCTTTCCAAGTCTGATCCATCTCTCACTATAAATAGGCACCCAATTCCTTTTTTGCCAATTTATCTGAAAGTACATTTCAGCTACCATGATACCTCACCTTTAAAAAGTTCAGCATGCATCTGCTAAGAACACAGACATCCTATGACAAACACAGTACCATCATCACTCCCAAGAACTCCATCATTACTTATGGAGCATCACGCAGTATGCAGTCCACACTAAATACTAAATTTCCCCATTTCTCCAATATGTTTCCTACAGCTGATTTTTTTTCCCCTTTTAATTGAAGATCCAATCAGGGTTCACACAGTGTAATTGATTGTTATATCTCTCTAGTGTCCCTTAGATCTGTGCCCCTTCCTCCACTCCCTTTCCTTTGCCTCACTCTGTTCTTCATGACTTTGGATCCTTTAGAAAGTATAGTTTGGTTGTCCTACAGGATACCTTACATTCTGGATTCTTCTGTTTTCCTCAGTATTTAATGCAAAAAAAAAAAAAATCAAGCAAGGACACTTTTAGGATCAAATGTATCTTTTTGTATTCAATGTTTTTATTATTTTTGGTTTAATTTTATATTTCAGATATGTAAAACATTTATAGGTTTCAAAGAACAAAACTATAGTAAGTGATATATATTCAGGGAAATCTTGCTCAATGTATATCCCATTCACTCCAATCCTACCCACTTCTCATACTAAACCATTATCATCAGCCTCTAAATTTATCTTTCCTGTGTTTGTTTGTTTATTTTTAAAGGTTTTATTTATTTATTTGACAGAGAGAGAGAGAGCACATAAGCAAGGGGGAGCAACAGAGGGAGAGAGAGAGGCAGGCTTTCCGCTGAGCAGGGAGCCCGACGTGAGGCTTGATCTTAGGACTCTGGGATCATGACCTGAGCCAACGGCAGATGCTTAATGACTGAGCCACCCAGGTGCCCCTCCTGTGTTTTTTTAATAAGAAAAAGATATTTACGTTCTTATTTTTATTTATTACAAGAGGTAATATATTACATACATTCTTTTTTACTCATTTTTAAAAAATAATTGTCATTTTGGAATAATATTATATGTATAAAAGAGTTGCAGAGATAGTACAGTTCCCATAACCCCTCATTTAGTTTGTGCTAAGGTTAAAATCTTATGTTCCTATGATACATTTTCAAAACTAATAATAAACTAACATTGATGCATTGCTATTAACTGAACTCCAGACTTCATTAGAATTTCACTAGTTTTCCCACTAATGTCCTTTTTCTGTTCCAGGATTCCATGAAGAATCTTACATTGCATTTAGTTATTATCTCCATAGTCTCTTCTTGCCTGTGATACTTTTTTCGTTTTTCCTTTTTATATAGCCTTGGCACTTTTGAGATGTACTGGTTAAGTATGTTGTGGAATGTCCATCAAGTTGGGTTTGTCGGATGTTTTTCACATGAATAGTCTGAAGGTATGGGTTTTGGAGGAGAAGATCACAGAGATGATGTGCCTTTCTCATTGCATCGTATTAGGGGGAATGTCCTATCAACATAACTTAGCATTAATGATGGTAACCTTGATTCCTTGATTAGGGTAGTGCTTGCCAGGTTTTCCTACTCTAATGTTACTATTTTTCCCTTTCCATATTCTATCCTTTAGAAGCAAATCACTATGGCCAACTCACACTCAAAGGGGACTGGTAGATTAAGCTCCCCTCCTGGAAGAGGCGGAGCACCCTGCTTTCTCATTTTTCAATATAGCTTGTAAATCATTCTACATCAT
>NW_027857026.1:0-258 GCF_054177405.1 Leptonychotes weddellii
ATATTCCATTGTATGGATATACCACATTTGTTAATTCATTCATCAGCTGGTGAACATTCTGTTGTTTTCACTTTTTGGCTATTATAAACACTGCTATGAACATTAATGCACAAGTTTTTGTGTGGATGTTCAGTTCTCTTGAGTAATACTTAGGATTGGACTTGCTGGGTCACATGGTAACATTATGTTTAGATTTTTTTAAAAAGATTTTGTTTACTTATTTGACAGAGAGAGAGATAGCGAGAGCAGGAACACAAG
>NW_027857027.1:0-258 GCF_054177405.1 Leptonychotes weddellii
AGGCTTCCCACAGAGCAGGAAGCCTGATGTGGGGCTCGATCCCAGGACCCTGGGATCATGACCTGAGCCGAAGGCAGACGCTTAACCGACAGAGCCACCCAGGTGCCCGATATTTGAGCCTTTTAAAAAAGCCTGAAAGTGATCATCAGTAGGAAAAAATGGAATTTTAGAGGACTTCGTTATGCTTATTTTTGATTTAGAGTCTGTGGGCTTGGTTTGGTTTTTTTGTTTTTTTGGAATTCTACTTTTGGAAAGGTA
>NW_027857028.1:0-258 GCF_054177405.1 Leptonychotes weddellii
TCTTGATAATTCCAGTACTGAGATATATATCATTTTTTAACTAATGTAAGAGGCTTAAAATCTTTGCTCTGACTTACTTTAAAAAGCAATTCAAAAAAAAAAAAAAAAACTCAAAACTACAGTATCGATCATCTAGCAAACCTGAAAGAACATTGAACGTATACAGGAAGGTTCCCTTTAAGCCAACGAGTACTGTGTAAAAGTTAGTTGTATTATCTACAGTGTTGGTGGTGGAGGTGATGTAGTGGAGGTAGTGAA
>NW_027857029.1:0-258 GCF_054177405.1 Leptonychotes weddellii
GGTTAGCCTGGTGGTGGGTATTGAGGAGGGCACATTCTGCATGGAGCACTGGGTGTTATGCACAAACAATGAATCATGGAACACTACATCTAAAACTAATGATGTAATGTATGGGGATTAACATAAGGATAAAAAAAAAAAGATTGTAGCTGTCTAAAACTCTGCCTACAAGGAATTTTCACATAGGCTCTGTCATACCCTGTGAAAGACTAGCTCATCGTAAGTGGGGGAACAAGTGTTCTGATAAAGGGTGATTAC
>NW_027857030.1:0-258 GCF_054177405.1 Leptonychotes weddellii
AGCATCTGGGTCAGGGGACACGAGTCAGGGATTCAAGAAAAGGATTCTGCTACCTGGCTGCACCTGCCCCTGCGGGGCGGGCTGGGCAGGATGCTCGCGCTCTTCTGGCCACACCTCCTCTACCTGCGCTTGCTCGCAAGCCCTCCTGCGCCTCGACGTGCCCACCCTCGCCGTCTTCTCGCCCATCCCCCATGGTAGTTCTATTTTTAATTTTTTGAGGACCTCCATACTGTTTTCCATAATGGGTGTACCAATTTA
>NW_027857031.1:0-258 GCF_054177405.1 Leptonychotes weddellii
AATGACGGTGATGAGGAGGAGGAGGAGGATGGTGATGGTAATGATAGTGATGGTGGTGATGATGGTGAGGAGGATGGTGATGGTGGTGATGATGGGGAGGATGGTGGTGAGATAGTGATAATGGTGAGGAGGAGGGGGAGGAGGATGGTGATGATAGTGATGATGGTGAGGAGGAGGGGGATGGTGATGGTGGTGATGACGGGGAGGATGGTGGTGATGACAGTGATGGTGGTGATGACGGGGACAGTGATGGTCAGA
>NW_027857032.1:0-258 GCF_054177405.1 Leptonychotes weddellii
CTCTGCCTCTCACTGTGATATTCTGACCTCTGCATATTTACATTCCTCGCGCTTCATGCTCTCTGATTTGCTTCATGAGGCAGAGCCGCTGTGTCTCATCAATTAAAACAGGTTCCCAAATCCTCAGCTGTGAGATTCTCATGACTCCCGGTTTCACTGTGATGCATTTTTATTTTAAAGTAAATGTCAGTTTTCATGAGCGCAAATGTCCTCATAACATAATATGACTTGAAGATATGCAAATACCTTCTTTCCAGA
>NW_027857033.1:0-258 GCF_054177405.1 Leptonychotes weddellii
TCTTTCAGCTAAATTTCCAGTCTCATTCAAGATGAGAAAGTATGCAGTAAATAGTGTCTTTATGGGTAGTAACATGAACTAAATGGTTCTGTTCACTGATGTTGATATGTTGACTCCCTGTCCTGTAATGCAATAGGAGTAGCAGGTGATGTCTTTGGGAGGTAATTGATACTAGAATGGATCATGTGTGTGAATTCCTAATGAATGGTTTTAATGTCTTCTAAGTATTCTGAGACAGCTTGCTTCGCCTATCAATCA
>NW_027857034.1:0-258 GCF_054177405.1 Leptonychotes weddellii
AGGCAAGGCCTGCTCAGGCACCAGCGTCCATGGGGCACAGCATGCCCAGGGCCGGCCCGTGGTGCCCGCCCCCAGGCCCGCCACCCAGCAAAACCTCTCCCAGTCCCTCAGGCCTATCAGACCACAGGCAGTCCCAGGCCCCGGCAGACGGACGCGGCCAAAATGCGCTTCCTCTGGAGCCTGAGCAGTCAGCCCTCCGCGGTCCAGCTGGCCCCTCCTGGCCGGCCATGGGGTCTTGACACCACGCTGCGGTCTTGC
>NW_027857035.1:0-258 GCF_054177405.1 Leptonychotes weddellii
AAACCAGAGTTGACTCTCTTCTCGTTACAGAATCTTGAAGCTCCTCTCTCTATCCCTCCCAAAAGCAATGCTTAGGGTAACAAATTAACAAAGGACTCTGCTTGGGTAACTTTCCATTTCCTCATTAGCATTTCTTGACGAAATTGGATGGAGTCAAGCTCCCCTCCCATGCCAGATACCGGCCCCCTTTCCTTTCTCCCGAGCAGGAGGGGAATGGATGGATGGCTGTCCCTCGCTTGCTCAGCAGGGGCGGGCAGC
>NW_027857036.1:0-1958 GCF_054177405.1 Leptonychotes weddellii
CGCTTTGCTCAGCTCACAGGTGCTTACGCAGTGACCTTTCCAGCTGTTTACCCGTCATTGCCCTCCAGCCGGGCTCTGCAGACGCGGCATTTCACGCCTTCCCCGGCAAGAGCGCCAGGCAGGGGCCAGCGGCAGGAGGCAGCAGGTCTCCGTTCGTTGGTGCACAGTGCGTGGACGCTTCGTGATGCACAAGCACCGCGGCCTGGAGGCACCCCGGAGCCCGCATGCAGATTCCCACGGCTACCCTGTGTCTCCCACCAGATCGGGAAACCGTGCTCCTGGGTGGTCAGACAGAGTGCTCCCCCAAGGTCACAGTCCCACCTCTGTGGACGTATGGACTCCCCGATTCAGGAGGAGCCTCAGCATAAATGTAAAATGCATCCCTGAAGCCTGTGGGTCTTATCCCAAAGGCATGGACACCCTTTCGAGGTTTGGACTCACTGCCACATGGGAGGATTGGAATATAAGGTGTCCTGTGGGAGGGGCACATGGGGCAGCTGCGCTCTTCTCCAGTATTTGCTCCATGATGACGGCACACATGCAATTGCTCACTGCCCGCAGGATGGGGTCTCCCAACACACTCGGTGATGGTGGCCCCTCCTGTCTGGACAAATGTCTCCAATGTGCGCGGTGTGGGGACCTCTCCTCAGCTGCTTTCTAACAGCAGGTGCGTGTTAATGAACCACCCTGTATGCAATTCCCGGGGCGGCCACAACAGAGCCATATAAACCGGGTGGCTGACTAAGACACAAGAGATTGGCCACAGGTCAGTGTACGCTGCATAAAGCCTGACGGAGGTATCGAGTCACAAGACCCAGCTCCTCATCCAGACCCCACTGCCCACGACAGGGCTGTGAGAACCTGCTTCTGGGCCAGGATGAGCCAAGCCCGGCCATGTGGCCTTCCAGCACCTCCGTGGAATGGGCATCATGAGAATGTCTACTCCTAAAGGTAATGTGATAGTGACATTTGTGGACAATACCCCAGCAAGTGTATGTGAAGGCTTTTTCTATTGCTTGGCACACAAAGACCTGTCTGTCGACCTGACAGCCTCCTCTTGATGCCACAGCACACGAGTCAGACCCAGACACAGTTGCATCTGAACATGGGACATTCCTCTGCACCCCTGCACCGCCCAGAGCCTGCCCCAATAGGGGACATCAGCTCTGTCTTTCCTTCTTCCCAGGCAAGACCTGGAGCCACCCTCCATCCCTGCCTTCCTCAAACACCAACAGGCAATCCATCTGCACCTTGTAGCACATCCACCTTCACGATCCATGCAGAATCCAGCATGTCACATCCTCTGTACCACACCAACCTGGCCCAAGCTGTTGACCCCTCTGGCCTGGGATGTGCCGCAGACCCCTCTCTGCAGACCCTGCCTGGGTCCTTGGCATACAGCCCGCAATCCGAACACCAGCCAGAAGGAGCCATTTCAAAACACACATCACATCACACATGTGCTCTGGCGTTCATTCTGCATGAGAAACACAACACAAACTGTACCCACAGGTACAGTCCCCACCAGGGACTGGGGAGCAGGTGCACCCCACATGTCCTCCCTGCTGGGATGCCCACCACTGCCCTCTTGCTCGCTTTGGTGCTGCCCTAGAGGTCTCTGCACTGATCCTGATGCACCTCAGGTTCACTCCTGATCCCTCACTTGGCTCTGTCCTCTGCCTGGAAATCATTTCCCCGACACCTGCATGGAATGTGCATCACCCCCTCGGGTTCTTCCACAGTTGAAATAGGGCAGTTTCGGGGCGCCTGGGTGGCTCAGTTGTTAAGCGTCTGCCTTCGGCTCAGGTCATGATCCCAGGGTCCTGGGATCGAGCCCCGCATCGGGCTCCCTGCTCGGCGGGAAGCCTGCTTCTCCCTCTCCCACTCCCCCTGCCTGTGTTCCCTCTCTCGCTGTGTCTCTCTCTGTCAAATAAATAAATAAAATCTTTAAAAAAAAA
>NW_027857037.1:0-258 GCF_054177405.1 Leptonychotes weddellii
GCATGTACTGAATGGAGCACTGGGTGTTATACTCAAACAATGAATCATGGAACACTACATCAGAAACTAATGATGTAATGTATGGTGATTAACATAACATAATAAAATTAAAAAAAAAAGAAATATCATTGAGTGGCTACATCAAACCCTATCTGATGCCATATGAAACCCCTTGACTTCCTGGGTATGTGAGTAAATAAATCCCCTTTTTAGCTGAAAATAGTTTGAGTTGTGGTAGTCATTTACAGCAGAAAGATA
>NW_027857038.1:0-258 GCF_054177405.1 Leptonychotes weddellii
CATAATATTCTCTATTGCTCCCTCCCCATCTCAGCTTAGAAATATAATGTTCCTTTTATTCTTTTTTTTTTTTTTAAAGATTTTATTTATTTATTTGAGAGAGAGAATGAGATAGAGAGAGAGAGCATGAGACGGGGGAGGGTCAGAGGGAGAAGCAGACTCCCTGCCGAGCAGGGAGCCCGATGCGGGACTCGATCCCGGGACTCCAGGATCATGACCTGAGCCGAAGGCAGTCGCTTAACCAACTGAGCCACCCAG
>NW_027857039.1:0-258 GCF_054177405.1 Leptonychotes weddellii
CTGACCCTCCCCCCCTCATGCTCTATCTCATTCTCTCTCAAATAAATGAATAAAATCTTAAAAAAAAAAAATCTACTGAGGTAAAAATTGTCATCCTATAATAAAATACACAGGTAAAACGGAAACCACAACAACTTAATGTTGTGGGAAGTCCCAGACAATAGGAAGCACATGATTATGGAATTGCAAAACCAGAATAAGACAAAATTTAATCCGAAAAAGTCTACATTGGGGTGCCTGGGTGGCTCAGTCATTAAG
>NW_027857040.1:0-258 GCF_054177405.1 Leptonychotes weddellii
GGGTTGCTGTCCCCAGAACAATGAAATCAATAATTTCATCAAATGAAACCATGACTTGAAAACATTAGGAGCCGTGATCATTTAGCTATGCAAACACTGCTTTCTTTAGGCCAAAATACTGGCTGTAGGCTGTTGCTCTGCTCATATCAGTTTGTTGAACTCCCAGGAAGTCCCTGACTTTCTAAAATGGAGGACTTGTGGCAGGGAACCTGAGCAGAAAGGTTGTTGGAGGTGAGAGGTAGACTCCGGAAAGTGGAA
>NW_027857041.1:0-258 GCF_054177405.1 Leptonychotes weddellii
AATGACAGAAGAAGCCATACCCACATGCTTTCTGAATGATCTTTACCCTGTCAAGAACACTACAGAGGGCTCTAAATAAATTCTGAGCCACTCTGAGAGCTATTAGTGGACAATCATTTTAAATTAGGAGCAGAAGAGGGTGGAGCAAGATGGCGGAGGAGTAAGAGACCTGGATTTCATCTGGTCTCAGGAATTCAGCTGGATAGGGATCAAACCATTCTGAACACCTACAAACTCAACAGGAGATCAAAGAAAAGA
>NW_027857042.1:0-258 GCF_054177405.1 Leptonychotes weddellii
CACCACCACTACTGCTGCTACTACTACCACCACCACTACTACTACCACCACCACCACTACTACTACTACCACCACCACCACCACCACTACTACCACCACTACTACCACCACCACCACCACTACTACTACTACTACCACCACCACCACCACCACTACTACTACTACCACCACTACTACTACCACCACTACCACTACTACTACCACCATTACTACTACTATCACCACCACCACTACTACTACTACTACTACTACTACTAC
>NW_027857043.1:0-258 GCF_054177405.1 Leptonychotes weddellii
CACTTAACACTACTGAACTCTACACTTAGAAATGGTTAAGATGGTAAAATTTATGTTACGCGTTTTTTTAACCATAATAAAAATAGGATAATGCAATCCTATTTCTAGCACAATGTTTTTATCACATACATGTCAAACTAAGTTTTTAAAAAATCACTGGGATCCTTGAGCAGAGGCTGCTGGGAAGATAGCGGGGTAGAGTGTCCCTGGGCTGACCTCTTGTCGCGTGGCCGCCTAGAGAGCACCCACGTCGGCATA
>NW_027857044.1:0-258 GCF_054177405.1 Leptonychotes weddellii
CACATCAAAAACTAATGATGTACTGTATGGTGATTAACATAACATAATAAAATAAAATTAAAAAAAAAATAAAAATAGATCAAATGAGAAAGTTACTACAGAACCTGGAATCTATAAGAAATCAATCAAATGGAAGTTATATCACTTGAAAATAGTAAACACAGTATAAGTGGGTCAGACACACTCTAAGCAGAACAGAGTATTAGGGAATTGTAAGGCAGGTCACCAAAATATCCAGAATAAAGCAGAGAGATAAAA
>NW_027857045.1:0-258 GCF_054177405.1 Leptonychotes weddellii
CTGCCTTCAGCTCAGGTCATGACTGGGATCGAGCCCCACATTGAGCTCCCTGCTCCGCGGGAAGCCTGCTTCTCCCTCTCCCACTCCCCCTGCTTGTGTTCCCTCTCTCGCTGTCTCTCTCTCTGTCAAATAAATAAATAAAATCTTTAAAAAGGAAAATAAATAAATAAATAAATAAATAAATAAATAAATAAATAAACAAATAAATATGACAACTATTCAAATTGCATATATTATAATGGTCACAAAGCTCATAAA
>NW_027857046.1:0-258 GCF_054177405.1 Leptonychotes weddellii
AGGATGAAGAGACTCTTGATTCACTGACAGCAGGGTGGAGTGTGCAAATTTTATCCTAACTGCCCATCAGCTGTTAGCAGTCTGTGATTCTATAAGTGCAGAAACTAAGTGTAAGAGTTTAAAATTTTTATAGCACTTTAACAATGTTGATTGAATCTAAAAATAAATAAAAAACCCTGGGGCTCGTTAAAAAAAAAAAAATCAAGTGTTAGAAGAGTTGTGAAGTGTTCCCTTAGGTGCTTGCAAATTTAAGTAGCA
>NW_027857047.1:0-1958 GCF_054177405.1 Leptonychotes weddellii
CGAGGAGTGGGCTCGGAGCTCGGGGTTGCCAAAAACCATGATCCACGGCACAGTCGGGCCACTGCTCCTCCAGCAGGGACCCAACGAGCGGCAGATCCGGGAAGACTCCCCTTCCTCCCCTGGGAAGAGCGGCATGGGAGCGCACCACAGGGATCTGCTGGGTTTGGAGACTCCACACCGAGTTGGGTGCCAGAGACAGAAACGCTCGGTCACAGGTTGGGTGAGCACAGAGTGCGGCCGGAGACCGGGGAGCCGGGAGTGACTGACTGCTTTTCTCTGGGGGCTCACTGAGGAGCGGGACCCCAAGTTCTCGGCTCCTCCAGTTGGAGATTGGGAGACTGCCATTTTCACTCTCGGCCTCCAAAGCTATACAGAAAGCTTGCAGGGAACAAAAGCTCCCGAGAGCAAACCTCAGCAGATTACTTAGCCTGGATCGGCAAGGGCGGGGCAATTCCGCCTCTGGCAAAGACATTTGGGAACCATGGCAACAGGCCCCTCCCCCAGAAGATCAGCGAGAACAGCCAGCCAAGACCAAGTTTACCGATCAATGAGAACGGCAGAACTCCAGCGCTAGGGGAATACTACACACAGAATCCATGGCTTTTTTACCATGATTCTTTAGTCTTTCAAAGTTAATTTTTTTAACTGTCTTTTTTTTTTTTGAATTTTTCTTTTTCCCTTTTTCAACCAACATCTTATCAATCCCTTTTTTAAAAAAATCTTTTTTTTCATTTTGAGAGTCATGTTCTATCCCTTCATATTAGTTGCCCTTATTTTTGGTATATATATAAAAGTTGTTCTCTCTTTAAAACTCTGGGACACAGTTTCTTCTGACATCCAAATATACCCTAAATCTCTAGTGTATGGCTTTGTTCTAGTCTCCTGCCTGATCACATTCTCTCCCTTTTTTTTAAACGCTCTTCTTTCTTTTTTCAACCAGCTTATCTTATCAATTCCTTTTATAAAATCTTTTATAATTTTCATCTTTACAGTCAGATTCCATCCCTTCATCATATTAACCCTTATTTTTTGTAAATATGTAAGTTTTTCTTTCTTTAAAATTTTGGGAAGCACTTTCTTCTAACAGACCGAAATACACCCAAAATCTAGTGTGTGGCACTGATCTATGCACCAGCCTGATCATATCTGATCATATTCTGGTCTTTTTGTTTTTTTTCTTTTTTCTTTCTTTCCCTTTCTTTTCCCCCGGTTTCAGGTCTTTTCTGATTTGTTTAGTGTATATTTTCTGGGGACGTTGTTACCCTGTTAGCATTTTGTTCTCTCATTCATCTATTCTCCTGCGGACAAAATGACAAGATGGAAAAAATCACCTCAAAAATAAAAGAACAAGAGGGCGCCTGGGTGGCTCAGTTGGTTAAGCGACTGCCTTCAGCTCAGTTCACGATCCCGGAGTCCTGGGATCGAGTCCCGCGTCGGGCTCCCGGCTCAGCGGGGAGCTTGCTTCTCCCTCTGACCCTATCCCCTCTCATGCTGTTTCTCTCTCTCTCTCAAATAAAAAAAAAAAAAAAAAAAAAAAAAAAAACAAGAGGCAATACCGACTGCCAGGGACCTAATCAATATGGACATAAGATGTTGGAACTAGAGTTCAGAATGATGATTTTAAACATACTAGCTGGGCTTGAAAAGAGCATGGAAGTTATTAGAGAAACCCCTTCTGGAGAAATAAAAGAACTAAAATCTAACCCAAAATCAAAAAGGCTATTAATGAGGTGCAATCAAAAATGGAGGCTCCAACTGCTAGGATAAATGAGGCAGAAGAGAGAATTAGTGATATAGAAGACCAAATGATGGAAAATAAAGAAGCTGAGAAAAAGAGAAACAACTGCTGGATCACGAGGGCAGAATTCAAGAGATAAGCGATACCATAAGACGAAACATTAGAATAATTGGGATCCCAGAAGAAGAGAGAGAGAGAGAGCGGCAGAAGGCATATTGGA
>NW_027857048.1:0-258 GCF_054177405.1 Leptonychotes weddellii
ACAGTTCCCCCTTCAGAACTGCAGTAAGACTATCTGAACGGGGAAGGAGAGGGCCTGCCGGGGGGTGGGGGTGGGGGCGGGTGCGCGGTGCGCTGTCGTGTCCCCAGCGCCACCCTGCAGGAGCGCAGAGCCAGGCCGACAGCACAGCTCAGCCTCTGCTCCGGTTCTCCTGCCTTCCAGGCTTGACTTAACTCCCTCGCGTCACTAACTGAAGATGGACCTTTGAAAGGCTTCTCTTGATGTGTTGCTGTCAAGTTC
>NW_027857049.1:0-258 GCF_054177405.1 Leptonychotes weddellii
AGGAAGATAAAACCTTAGTCCTTAGACCTAAGGCAACTCTGACTACCGCTGTTTGTTTGTTTTTTTTATTCAAACTTGCACCTTGGTCCAACTCCCAAAACGGCCTCATCATGTCTGACTCGTATTTAGAGGAGGGGTCCTGGGATTGAAAACAGAAGGGGCTGTTTTGCTAAGAACCCTGCAAGGCAGCATGGCCCAAGCCGTCTCACTTGTGTGAAGGGTCACTAGGAAGCAGAGAGGCTTCAGAAGACAGAGTAG
>NW_027857050.1:0-258 GCF_054177405.1 Leptonychotes weddellii
AAAATTAAGAAAACAATTCCATTTACAATTGCACCAAATTGAATACAATACCTAGAAACAAATTTAAGAAGGTGAAAGACCAGGGCGCCTGGATGGCTCAGTTGAGCATCTGACTCTTGGTTTCAGCTCAGGTCATGATCTCAGGGTTGTGAGATCAAGGGGGGCCCCCCCAAATAAATAAATAAATCTTAAAAAAAAAAGGGGGTAAAAGAACTGTAGACGTGAAACTGTAAGAAACTGATGAAATAAATTGAAGAC
>NW_027857051.1:0-258 GCF_054177405.1 Leptonychotes weddellii
CAACACACTGGGGGTGTTGGTGGGGAGGTGGGCTGGGAGATGGGCTAAATGGGTGATCGGTGTCAAGGAGGGCACTTGTGATGAGCACTAAATTCTACTCCTGAAACTAATATTACAGTTGGTTAACTTACTGGAATTTAAATAAAACCTTGAAAAAAAAAAGAATAGCTGTTATGATGGTTGTGTCTGTGACTCTCAGCAATAAAGGATACTGTGTGCGTCTTTGGTCGAATGCGGTAGAGGCACTGAGGGGCATGC
>NW_027857052.1:0-258 GCF_054177405.1 Leptonychotes weddellii
ATTTTTTTTAAAGATTTTTAGTTATTTTTTGACATAGAGACAGTGAGAGAGGGAACACGAGCAGGGGGAGTGGGAGAGGGAGAAGCAGGCTTCCTTGCAGAACAAGGAGCCCAATGTGGGGCTCGATCCCAGGACTCTGGGATCATGACCTGAGCCAAAGGCAGACGCTAAACGACTGAACTGCCCAGGTGCCCGACACGTCTTATTTTTTTTTTAATTCTTATGTTAATCCCCATACATTACATCATTAGTTTTAGA
>NW_027857053.1:0-258 GCF_054177405.1 Leptonychotes weddellii
GGAATTCTTAATCTCAGGAAACAAACTGAGGGTTGCTGGAGTGGTAGGGGTAGGAGGGTGGGGTGGCTGGGTGATAGACATTCAGGAGGGTATGTGCTATGCTGAGTGCTGTGAAGTGTGCAAGACTGTTGAATCACAGACCTGTACCTCTGAAACAAATAATACAATATACGTTAAAGGAAAAAGAAGAAGAAGATAGCAGGAGGGGAAGAATGAAGGGGGGGAATCAGAGGGCGAGATGAACCATGAGAGACTGTA
>NW_027857054.1:0-258 GCF_054177405.1 Leptonychotes weddellii
AAACTGCTCTTATTGAGAGTCTAGTCTGCACAAGATGCTGGGGCTGGACATTACACCTGCATTTTTCATTTGATCCTCATACAAACCTTGGCCAGCCAGAGCTGGCCTCACAGCATGGGCTTCTTAGCCAGTGTTTGCACACCACACATCATGCTGCTCCCACATCATATTACTCATCCATCCATCCATCCATCCATCCATCCTTCTCTCTGTCCATCCTTCTCTCCATTCATCTTTCTATCCATCTATCCATTCATC
>NW_027857055.1:0-258 GCF_054177405.1 Leptonychotes weddellii
AATGAGAGACAGAGAGCAGGAGAGGGAGGAGGATCAGAGGGAGAAGCAGACTCCCTGCCGAGCAGGGAGCCCGATGCGGGACTCGATCCCGGGACTCCAGGATCATGACCTGAGCTGAAGGCAGTCGCTTAACCAAATGAGCCACCCAGGCGCCCAGAGTTGACATTTTTAATAAGGTCTCCGATTCCCTGTTGTGAAATTGGATTTCACATTAGAATTTTATAAGTTCACTTCTAAACTATTAACATTTCGGGTGCC
>NW_027857056.1:0-258 GCF_054177405.1 Leptonychotes weddellii
AAGAGGGGGGAGCAGGAGAGGGAGAAGCAGACTCCCTGCTGAGCAGGGAGCCCGATGCGGGACTCGATCCCGGGACTCCAGGATCATGACCCGAGCCGAAGGCAGTTGCTTAACCAACTGAGCCACCCAGGCGCCCCCAGCACAGTGTTCTTAACGGGAGCCACAAGTTTCTAGTTACCTTTATAAAAACCAAACCTGAGTATAGATATAGGTGACTATCAGGTGAGCAAGTTCCTTTGCATAGCCATGCTGGAGCAG
>NW_027857057.1:0-258 GCF_054177405.1 Leptonychotes weddellii
CCCCCCCCCCCCCCCCCCCCCCCCCCCCCCCCCCCCCCCCCCCCCCCCCCCCCCCCCCCCGGTGGAAGGAAAAAGTCTGTCTGGAAGGGAGGAAAGGAAAAAGTCTGTGGAGGGCGTTGGGGAAAGTTGTCAGGATTCTTGAGATATTTCCCTGGAGCATGCTGCCACCTGTTGGCCAGATAATGCAGGGCAGCTGCAGTGGGATCCAGGGGGAGACTGTAGTATCCTTTCTCATTCCCATTAACATTCAACACTTAG
>NW_027857058.1:0-13262 GCF_054177405.1 Leptonychotes weddellii
TCCCTCTACCCTGATTTGATTTTCTCCATAGCAACTGAAGTGTTATACATGTGTTTGTTTATGTGTATATTTAGCTGTATGAGTGCAGGGACTCTGTGTTAGTTTCTGAAGCATCTCCAGAACAAAAAACAGGCCATATCTCTGGCATTTTGGCACACATTGGATGCTCAACAAACATTTGCTGAATGAATAGTAAAGTAGCAGATAAATGAAGGTGTTGATGGCTATGCTGTGCTGCTGAAATATTTGCATTTTATTTAAAGCTTATAAAGAGGCACTTTCATCTGAAGAAATGGATGATGAACACTCAGAGAATTTCTCTTGTAAGTAAAAAATATTTCTGGTGGAGAGGCCTCTTATATCACAGCATGCCAGAGAAATCCTTTTCTCGTTACCTGCCAGCTAGGCTCAGGGTGTAAATCAGGGATGGCATCTTAGATCTAAGAGCACTGCCTGATAGAACTTTCTGTGACAATGAAGATATTTTTTACTTGCACTTTCCAACAGGGTAGCCGCAAGCTGCATGTAGCTGTTGAGCACTTGAAATGTGGGTAGTGTGCCCAAGAGATTGAATTTTCAATTTTATTTTTTTAACAACTTGGGGGGCTGAGTCTAGAGGACCAGGAGTGAACTCTGAAGAGGAGAGCCAGGAGGCTCCCTGTAGGCTTTTCGAAAAAACTCGGCCCCATCCACCCTGACAGTAACATTCACCTTGAAGCTTCCACCAAGGTCTAAGAGGACCTGAGACAACATGATTCCTTAAGTGACTAGACTCTAATGCCCAAATCAGTTTCTGTAAGCTTGGTATGTGCTTCCCAAGAGTCCCATGATCCCATTAGATAGCATCTTCTCTCTCTTGTCAAGAATCGGAAACTGATTCACAGCATGACTCTCCTGAGCCGAAGCCTCGAAATGATTCACAGAAGATGCAAGGCTAGTCTTAGCTAGATACCAGCCCTCACTCCATTGGCAGGTGGGTGGATCTGTGACTCAAGTACAAATCTACTAGAACCTGGGGGAAATAATACGAGCATTGATGGTGTGCAATGTAGCGTTCCAAGTTGTTTACATCATGAAGTACTTGCTGGTATTTTCCCATATTCACAAATTAAGAAATCGAGATACAGAGAGGTTAAGTTTGCCAAAGATGACAAATTATGTAAAATAATAAATGTCGCTTTAAGCTGGTACATTTGGGGGAGCTTTGTTATACAGCAACAGCTAACTGAGGTGGGAAATTTTGGGACTCATTGGCATCCTGGCCAACAGGATCTTTTGCCAGAGATGACACAGCAGGTGATGGCTGAGTGAGGACTCAAACCCAGCAGTCTGTTGGGTGAGCCAGTGCGCCCACCCAGTGTGCATGTGGTCCCCACTCCCTCTCCTTTCACCCACCTTGCACAGCTTCAACCACGTCCTCATTCCCACTCCCAACCTCACTGTGTCTCTCTTCTTTCTCTACCATCAATACCTGTCCTTCTTTCTGCCAATACCTGGCTGAAAGAGGAATCACAGAATGTGACAATGTGCCAAGGCCATCAGCACATAAGAAAGAGTCATGGTTTTCTCCATGGGAAAATCACCACCAGGCTGGGCTAATGGGGTCTGGAGGGCAGTTGGAAGCAGTGAAGTCTAAAGATGGCCACTAGATCACAAAGTAGGAGATCTCCTAAGGATTGGGACCCTGCCTTTGGAACCAAAGGATTGAAAGAGAAGCCAGATGCTAAAGGGTCCCCCCTGAAGTCGTCAGTGTCCAGGAGCTTCTACTACACAACAAAACACCCCAAAACTTAGCAGCTGTGTTATTTTGCACAGTTCTGTGGTTGACTGGGTGGTTCTTGTCTGGGCCTGCGCAGACTAGGGTGGTCTCACTCATATGTCTGGGGCCTCAACTACAACAGTTGAGGTGACAGGAACCTTTCTCCACATGGTTTCTCATCCTCAAGGAAGCAAGCCCAGACTCGTCCATGTGGTAGCAGAAGGACTCTCAGCAGCAAGAGAAAGTAAATCTCAATGCACAAGGACTTTTCTTTTCCTTTCTTTATTTTTATTATCATGTTTAGTTAGCCAGCATATAGTGCATCATTAGTTTTTGATGTAGTGTTCAGTGATTCATGTTGCATATAACACCCAGTGCTCCATGCAATACATGCCCTCTGCCCCCCTCCCCTCTGTAACCTCAGTTGTTTCCTGGAGTCCAGAGTCTCTCATGGTTTGTCTCCCTCTCTGATTTCTTCCCATTCTGTTTTCCCTCCCTTCCCCTATGATCCTGTTCTAGTCCTTATGTTCCACATATGAGTGAAACCATATGAAAATTGTCTTTCTCTGCTTGAGTTATTTCACTTGGCATTAATCCCTTCCAGTTCCATTCATGTCAATGCGAATGGTGGGTATTCATCTTTTCTGATGGCTGAGTAACATTCCATTATATATATGGACCACATCTTTATCCATTCATCTGTTGAAGGGCATCTTGGCTCCTTCCACAGTTTGGCTATTGTGGACGTTGCTGCTGTGAACATTGGCGTGCCTGTGCCCCTTCTTTTCACTATGTCTGTATCTTTGGCGTAAATACTTAATAGTGCAATTCCTGGGTCATAGGGTAGCTCTATTTTTAACATCTTGAGGAACCACCATACTGTTTTCCAGAGTGGCTGTACCAGCTTGCATTCCCACCAACACTGTAAGACGGTTCCCCTTTCTACACATCCTTGCCAACACTTGTTGTTTCCTGTCTTGTTAATTTGCACAAGGACTTTTCAAACCTTGGATCACATATGTTACTGTCCCATTGGCCAAAGCAAGTCACAAGGCCAAGTCCAGATGCCAGGGATGGAAAAACAAACTCTGTCTCTTGATGGGAGGGAGGAGCTTCCAAAGTCACACTGCAAAGGGGCATGCCATGTCCCCATGGGAAGAATTGGCAGGCAGCTTGCAATCTACCACAACTTCTGAGCTGAACGGTCATTTCCAAGCACTAGCTAGAACTTGTTGGTAATATTGCCATATTCTGATTTCTTTACGGTGGAACCATTTTCGTCTGAAGGAGAAAATAAAAATCAAACTTCAAACCTGAAACACAACAATGCTGGAATGATAGTCCAACTTGATGGGAGAAGGTTTTGGTGGAAGTACAGAGGAAGGTGCTGCATGATAGCAGTCCTGGACAAAATCCCAAGGAATTCCAAATTCAGTAAACTTGGCAGGACCAGCCAGTAGGGTCTTTAAGAATTGCAACAGTTCAGCAGCACCTGGGTGGCTCAATGGGTTAAGCATCTGCCTCGGTTTCAGCTCAGGTCATGATCTCATGGTCCACACTGGGTGGGGAGTCTGCTTCTCTCCCTCTCTCTCTGCCCTTACCCTCCCTCCACCCCCCTCCCCTGCTCCCCTGCTCCCCTGGGCACATGCATGCTGTCTCTCTCCCTCAAATGAATAAATAGATATTTTTTTAAAAAGAACTGCAACAGTTCAGTCCTCCAGTTTGAAAGAGAAGAAATCCCTGAATAAGGCTGCTAATTGGGTTATGATGAAAGTTCCAGTTAATTTGTCTGTGAGGCCAAACTCCTTCTTCTTACTTAACTTCTCCTGACCACACAACCCCTGTAAGGAGCAGCTCTTCGGAATCTGCAACCCCATCTCCCTGTCCGCAGCTACTCGTGTCAGAGGTAGATGTCTGACATACAGCCTGGCCCATATTCAGCTGAGCAACAAAGGGAGAGTGACAAAGAAACTGAACCAAGAAACACAGAAGTTTGGCAAATAAGAGGAGCATTTGAATGGCAGTGGTGGAAAGCTTGGTCGGGACTGTGGCAAGAAAAACTATAGGCAAACTCAAACGATGTGAAATCAGAAACCATAAAGAAGCACAAAGTGAGTATTCATAGAGGAAAATGCACTGTCCATGCAGAAATGAGCGTGTCTGGTGGTTTTATTACACCCTGTCTCCTGGCCACCTCCTCGGCTTTATCTTGAGCATGGCTGTAGTGATCTGGTTCCAGATTCATAAGCTCTTCCAGCTCCAGCACCTATGAGTTATTGATTTGCTGTGTCAGTACCCCTGTTCCAAATTTGCAAAAGACTCATCTTTCAAGCCAGGCCACACGACAAGATAGTTGTTGGAAAGCCAGTCATGGTTCCTGTCAGCCACGTGGGTGAGGCATGGTCCCTCCTCAAAGATGCTGGCAATCAACAGACAATGGCAGCCATGTCTGGTATATTAACCTAGTGTGCAATTTTATACCCATGTATGCATTCACCCATACATACATTTCTATTTATTGAACGCCTCTCCCAGATCCTTCTCTAAATTTCCAAACCCCCACAACCTCATGATCTACTTTAACTTTGGTTACTAGGCATGATTCTCTTCACAGAGGTAGTCTGCATGAAATGCTTCTGTTTTCCACAAGCAGAACTAAAAGAGAAGCACTTATGCCTCCCCAAACTCCTAGTTCTCTCTGACATATTTTCCCCTCTATAAGCAGAAAGTATACTTTTATAAACTGGCTGATTTCCTCATTTTCCAAGTCACAGTATCTTAGCCTGTGTCCCAAGCTCTCATATTAACAGCCAGCTAGTGCCCATGTCCATGCAGTGGGGTTCTGGGGCCCCTTCACGTTGGCAGACAGCTCTTGGGCGGGTGCCCACATCCGGCTTCCCTGAAGCCTGGAAAGAGGAAGCAGAGTCTCTAGCTGCTGTTCTAGGTCTGTATTCATCCTACATGACAAGACCTACATCAGTGTTGTTGTAGTCATCCCTTCCGTGCCCTTTCCCTTGCTCATTAGCCCAAGTAACCACTGTCTACAACCTCAGGGGTGAAAAGAAGTCAGGAGGGGAACAAGCTCAGTCAGGCTGGGGTTGGAGTGCTGCACCTCACCCCGTGTTGTGTCATCTGTTCTATACATGCCCAGAGAGCACATTCTGGAGCTCAATCTTCCCTAGAACGCTGGGATGGGCAGAATAATGGTCCCCCTAATGTCCTTGTCCTAATTCCTGAAACCTTTGAATATGTTACCTTACATAGCAAAAGGGACTTTGCAACTATGGTTAAGTTAAGGAACTTCAGATGGGGAGATTATCCTGGATTATCCTAGTGGCCGGTGTAATGACAAGGGTCCTTACGAGAGGGAAGTGGGAGGGTCAGAGTCAGAAAAGAGATGTGATAAGCTTGGAGCATGCTCTTTGAAGATGGAGAAATGGCCCAGGATCCAAGGGATACAGGTGGCCTCCAGAAGCTAGAAAAGGCCAGGAAATAGATTCTCCCTTAGAGCCTTCAGAAGGAACTGACACTTTGATTCTAGCCTGTAGGGCCCATTTCAGACACCTGACCTCTATGGCCTTCAGATAACAAATTGGTGTTGTTTTAAGTCACTACGTTGGTGGTGATTTTTCACAGCAGCAAGAGGAAACTAAGTCATCAGCATGGTGTCAACATAGCATATCTATGGACATCTTTTCTCTGGCTGTATGAGCTGAGGTTTCGGTGGCCAGCAACAGAAAGCAATGCTCATGAACATACACAGAGAAGGAGCTCATTGACAGACTATTGGGAAGCTCATGAAATTGATGGGAAATCTGAAGATCCAGGCTTAAAACTGGACAGGGCCCAAGGGAGGCCAGGCAATAAGGGATCATAGCCAAGGACCTACAAGAGAGATGATGAGGTAAGCACGTTGGCCAGGACATCATGCTACTGCTGTGAATCATTTCTGAATTGTCTTAGCATCTTTGTGTCACTCACTCAGAGTTCAAGCACTTGGCTGGAACATCTAAATGGCTGAGCTTGGATCGCTTGCTTAGGCTCTGGTTGACAGGGTGGGAGTCTGATCTCCCCAATCTGGTTTCCGTAGTGGGTGGCAGGGCACTGAGTCCTGCCAATGCCACAGAGAGTTTGCACGATCAGAGGGGAGTTTGCCAAACATCTGACAAATTCCGAATACAGCAGCCTTCCTCAACTGCTCCCCTATTTTCAGTGCACCCAAAAGAGAATTCTGAGGGTGGAAATGTAACCAGGTTCTCCTGTCCAAGGGAGTGAACCCAGGCAGAGGGCAGACCTAAGTGGGAGACAGTGGAGAGTGAGGTGGGCACCAATGGTGGATGGGGAACAGGCTCATTACAAAAGTCCCTTGCTGTCCCTTCTGATTGGCTCTTAATCTAGTCCCCTATGCTTCAGTTGGATCCTACTGAAACCACAGTAAATGTTTTTGCCCACATCCTGCCCACCCATGGGGATTAGAGATGCCACGCCAAGAAGATATTTCCCAAGAGATTTAACAGGAGGGTCATCTCCTATGATCCAGAAACTGCTCCTCAACCGTGCCAGCTCAGAATCCAACTGGTTAAAAAGTTGAGAGCAAACCTGCCTCTGGGGAAATGGGCATTGATCAAACCCTGGAGACTGATATGAGGTCAGAACACCAAGGACATGCCATGTACATGAGAACAGTAAATGCCTCCTGGCCAGAGCATGTAGACCGAAGGCATGTCGCATGGAAAATGAAATGTAATCAGAAGGTGGTTTGATGAGCATACCATCAAAACAAGAGGCGTTACTGGATCGGAACATCTAATGTCCCAGCTGCCGCCACCAGCCCCAACTCCTCCCACTGACCCCTGTCCTTGGCCAGAGTGCTAGCTCCCCAAGATAATTCTCAGATGCCTTTTCCAGACTTCGCCACCTTCTCTTCTTTCCTTGGGAATGTTAATATCAACAGTTACAGTCATGTTCTGTCTGTTCTGATTTCACAGTCTCTCTCTCTCTCAGGGAAATATTTTATTTCCAAGTTCTCGGGAGAAGCCTCACGGAAACTGATACCAGCCCTGTTATTCAATGGCTTTTGTCCTTTCTGTGGTTTTTATTTTCACTTCCTGGGTTCCATTAGCGCCTCTACTGAGGCTTTCATTATTAACATACTTTTTTTTTTTTAAAGATTTTATTTATTTATTTGAGAGAGAGAATGAGATAGAGAGAGAGAGCATGAGACAGGGGAGGGTCAGAGGGAGAAGCAGACTCCCTGCCGAGCAGGGAGCCCGATGCGGGACTCGATCCTGGGACTCCAGGATCATGACCTGAGCTGAAGACAGTCGCTTAACCAACTGAGCCACCCAGGCGCCCTATTAACATACTTTTGTTATGAATTGGACTTGCTGGGGGAGGGGCACTTTCAGCATTACTCAACCTTTGGTCTTTTTGTATCAAGGCTGTTTTTCAGAGCTCCGGGAATCTCTCTGCCTCCCGCAATAGTGTTCAGAACAATTTTCGTCATCACCACTTATTCCTTTATGCCCGGTGCTCATTATTTCACATATATTGATTTTCAAGTGGAGTAACATTTTTCAAGTTTGGGTTCCGTTTCCATCCTGCTAGACTTAGTTCCTGTCCCTCACCTGATCCTTGCAATCCTTCTCTCCTCATGCCTTAGAGCTCAGCTCTGGCTGCACTGTTAACAACTACCTGGGGAGCTCTGAGAGCTTCAAATGCCCACAGCCTGCACCCAGACCAATTTATTCAGACTTTCCAGGGTGGCGCCCAGCATTGGTACTTTTCCAACTCCCTACATTAGTCTCCAGATGATCCCAGCGTGCAACCAACGTTGAGAAATACAATGACTCAAGGCACTTTCTCCCTCATTTGCCTCCAGGCTGCACTCACGCAGGGTTGTTGCAGCATGCGCACGCCCGCGCGCGCAAGTTTTTAACTGAAATATATTTGATGCGTAACGTTGTGTCAGTTTAAAGTGTACAACACATTGATTTGATACATTCATACATCGCAATATGATTGCTTACAGAATTATTTCTTTTTTGTGGTGGGAATAAGGGGTCCTTCAACTGGCCCTCCAGGGATGGACTTTGAGAAGTCTGTGAACCCCTAAACTTGTATGGTTTTAAAGAGAGGGCTCACAGCTTTCATCCAATTCTGAAAGGGGTCTGTGTCTCAAAACGAGGGAAATTGCCTTGAATACCCTTTCTTCCCAGACAAGATCTTAGCCCAGGGTCTGTCAGCTTTTCTACCAGGAAGCCCTCTCTTCTCTCCTGTAAGAGCACGTGGACAGCACATGGCAGGACTGGCTGCAGCAGGTGCTTTTCCTCCCAGTTCCTGTAAATGCTCATAATTCTTCAGAATTCATTGTTGGTAATGTGTTCGTCCCGTGTTTGCTGCTGAATCTCCTGCACTGTGGGTGTGTTTATCTGCTGGCACACACTTTCCCTTTGGTGTCACAATACTTCCTTAATTCAATCTGTATGGGCATGGTTTTTTCATTTTAGACTCCTTATTACCTATTAAGGTGCCTTTCTGGATTTGTCCCTTTCCATTGTTTCTGATATTTGCATTTTATGGGGTGGGATTTCTTACAAAAGAGAAAATCCTTCTGTGACTTTTCTCTCTGTTGTCTTCCCAGACGTAGGGGATGGGAGGATCCCTGGTATTTATGAGTGCTTAGGTGTGGCTGGGTTTCCATTACTTCTTCAAGTTTAATTCCTGCAGCCACCTCTGAGGACCCAGCATTATTCGCTAATGAGCAAGCCCCCTTTAAAAATATTTCTTTAAAATTTGTGTTGATAAATCATTTTCAGGGGAAGGTAAGTTGCATTCTCTCCCGTCCCCCAACACACACAATCGCACACACACTTTCTCACCTGCTACTTGGGAGTGAAACTATCTGAAGCAAGGCTCTTGTTCCGTGGTATGTTGTTACACTCTACCCTTTTCCTTATTCTGCCTTATCCCTGTAGGACCTAGCAAAGTGCCTGTACGGGGTAGGTGTTCAATCAGTACTTGTTGAATGAATGATAACCTCCAAGTATCTCATCTTTAAGAACAGAAAAGGTACACTCATGGGACATGGGCTCTAGGCTTTCCAAACAACCCCTGAAAACCAGTGCTTTGTTAAGGCTTTTGGTACAGGCTCTTCATCTCCATGCCTTTTTCTTTTTCGACCCAGTTTCAAATGACTTTAAGATTCTGGATCTTTCCTTCACCTGTCCTCATCCTCAGACTTGGTGACCCCTTTGCTGCTCCCCAGTGCTTGATATCAGAGAAAACCCCTGAGGTCTTCATTCACCCTGCTCGTGCCTGATGTGGGTGTCCCACCTCTGTTCCTGCTGTGTGACAACTTCCTGAGCTGATTTCCAGTTTGTGGCCTCATGCTGCTTCTGCATTCTGAAGGGACCCTGCCAGTGTGTGGAGCCCTTTCTGTTGGATGTGTTCATGAGATTGTGAGTTTTACTCCATGCTAAGCCAGATAAATTTATAAAGAAGACTCCTCCAACCACTGGCCAGAGTATGGAAGGGTCCGTGAATGACAGCAAGTTGCCCCGAGTCGGTCAGCAACAATCACAGGGCTTCACCCTGAAAAGCAGTGCAGTGGTGGGAAAGTTTTATGGATGATGACTGTCCATTGATGAAAATGTGGGAAGATGTGTAAGACGGGATATGAGGAACCTTAATGAGGAACACCCACCCCCTGGGAGAAATCAGCACTGAATGTCTCCTGGGATATATGACATTCTGATGATGAAGATGATGATGATGATGGAGATAAGCATTTATTGAGGGTTTTCTACCCACCAGGCACCATGCTAAGTGCACGATCTTATGTTAATCCAGGAAGTTTGGCACCGTTTTGGTCCCTGTATTAGTGTGCTCAGGCTACCATAACAAAATGCCACAGACTGATTGGCTTAAACAATAGACATTTGCTTTCTCACAGCTCGGGAGGCTGGGAATTCCAAGGTCAAGGTGCCAGAAGGGTTGGTTTCTTGTGAGAGCTCTCTTACTGGCTCACAGATGGCCACCTTCTCACTGTGTGCTCATCTGACCCTTTCTCTCTGCACACACACACATTCCTGGTGTCTCTTCCTCTTCTTTTTTTAATTTATTTTATTTTTTTAATTAATTAATTTATTTGAGAGGGAGAGACAGACGGACAGAAAGAGTGAGCAGGGAGAGGGGCAGAGGGAGAGGGAGAAGCAGACTTCTCACTGAGCAGGGAGCCCGCTGTGGGGCTCGATCCCAGGACCCTGAGATCATGACCTGAGCCGAAGGCAGCCACTTAACCGACTGAGCCACCCAGGCACCCCTCTTCCTCTTCTTATAAGGACATTGGTCATATTGGATTAGGACCATACCCTATGACCTCTTTAACCTTAATTATCTCTATCTCCAAAAATGGTCACATTAGGAGTTAGGGCTTCAACACGTGAATTTTGGGGGATACAAGCTCATCCATAACAGCCCCTCTCCTAAGGATGGTAAAATGCAGATGGAGAGAAGGTAAACCCCTTCCTTGCCCAAGGTCACAGTGAAGATGTGAAAAACAGGGATTTCAAACCACATCTGTCTGTCCTCGAACCTTACACTCTTAGCCACCCATCCCCCTGCCACAGGTGTCAGAACAGAGGTGGCCCCACCAACCACACAAGGCCGGCACATGCCGTCTGTCGCTGGGAAGGCGCAGGTGTTGTCTTCTGGGCCTCTGTCACTTTGTGCGGGGAAGATGCATGCTCTCTATGTTCTGACCAGCTTCATGAAGCAGATGCTAAGCATGATGACTGTCCACTTGTGGACACGTGACAGGAAGAGAAGCCTTTAGAGCCCTCACGAAGCAAGCCTGGATGCGGTAGGCACGGAAGCCGAGCCTCCCTGTGTTCATCTCATCCTCCAGGCATTCATCAGCAGGTGTCTTGGTTTATCAGTAGAGCGGAACATTTGTATGTTACTTATTTCTATGTCCATCTTCCTAGACCCACAGTAACAATGATGTGGCCCATTGTTTTTGTGGAGACTTCCACAACCACTAAGGTTCCCGTTGCTCTGAGTTCTTTTAAAGGCCCTTCTGTCCGTGCCCGCTCTTTGGGGGCTAATCACGCAATGCAGCAAAAATTTGTTTGCTCACAAGGGTTATACTGGAGGCATTTCTTTTTTCTTTTTTTTAAAGATTTTATTTATTTATTTGAGATAGAGAGTGAGAGTGAGTGGGGGGAAGAAGGGGGTGGGGTAATGGGAGAGGGAGAAAAGCAGACTCCCTGCTGAGCCCAGAGCCCAACATGGGGGCTGGATCCCACAACCCTGAGATCACAACCTGAGCTGAGTAAGACGCTCAACCGACTGAGCCACCCAGGCGTCCCCCTATTGGAGGCATTTCTTTTTTTTTTTTCTTTTTTTTTTAAATTTTGTTATGTTATGTTATGTTAGTCACCATACAATTCATCATTGATTTTTGATGTGGTGATCCAAAATCCATTGTTTTCGTATAACACCCAGTGCTCCATGCAGTACGTGCCCTCCTTAATACCCATCACTGGGCTAACCAATCCCCCCTCCCCCCTCCCCTCTAAAACCCTGTTTGTTTCTCAGACTCCATAGTCTCTCATGGTTCATCTCTCCCTCCAATTCCCCCCCTCCCCGCATTTTTCCCTTCCTTCTCCTAATGTCTTCCATGCTATTCCTTATGTTATTGGAGGCATTTCTTAAGGAGGAGCTCTGGGCTTGCAAATGTGCTCTTGTGACCTGAACAAATGAGTGAATGAATGAATGATTTTAAAAATCAGACAAACATGTTTCCTTAAAGCTTTGGAAGGACTCCATAAAATAATTCAAAGACACCAAATGAGACGAATTCTGATTTCCTGAGCTAAGTCCCCCGGCTTGATGCTGGGTACAGAGTAACAGTAAGGAGAGGAGGAGCCATCTGCCCGGGTTTGGATCCCAGTCCCCGCCGCTGTGACCCCTGTGGGACTCCAGCAAGTCCTCTTTAGCGAAGTAAGTAACAGGAAAGCACCTAATTCATAGCACTGGTGTGAAAAGTAAGTGAGTTCACATCTGTAAAGCACTTAGGACAGGGCCGGGCACGCGCGCACCAAGGTCTGTGTGTAAGCTACCGCCGTCACTGTTAATTTTTACTCTGAGCCCTCCAGATAGAGCTGCTCATGAACTGCGCTGACCACGGGGCTGTCTGGAAATCTTTCTGGCGTGGGCTCTGCCCCCCCGAGTGGTAGGTGCTCAATAGCAGCATTATAATAATGACAACCACAGTGACAGTGTGCGTAGGCCCAGCATCCCGTGTGCTTCGCCTGCATTCTCTCCAGCCTTTAGCTGCTCTGCAAGGTGGCCATTTGATCCCTGTGTTCCAGAAGAAAGGACTGAAAGTGCAGTAGGGCAGGAATGTCTTGCCTAAGGCCACATCATTAGAAGGCGGAGTCAGAATTCTCACCAGAATTGTCTAAAAAGTCCTACAATGTATTAGGCTAACTTCTTATTTAAGATCATTTAAATTAAAGATGACGGTAGTAATTATATTCGTCTCTTTCCCAGCATCTCATTTGTGCAAGGCACTGCGGGGCTTACATGCAAGCATTCAGTTCTTGCAAGGACCTTCTGAAGGAGCCAAGATGTGATTCATACTTTTCAGGCTACAGTGGTTAATTTTAGGTGTCAACTTGGCGAGGGTAGGGCGCCCAGCTGTGTGGTCAAAGCCAGTCTAATGTTGTGAGATATTCACAGAAGGGATTAACTACTGGTGTGATTAAATCAGTAGACTTTGAGTGTGAGAGATTATGTAGGTGGGCTTCATCCAAGCAGTCGGAGGCCTGAAGAGTAGAGACTGAGGCAATTATGTGAGCCAATTCCTTAAAATAAGTCTTTCTCAGTATCTATCTAGTAGAGATCAAGATCCTATTGGTTCCCGTTTCTCTGGAGAACCTTGACTAATAGAGTAAATGCAAACTCAAAGATATTAAGGATTTGTTCCAAAGAACACAGATTATGAGGGCTAGAGATGAGGTTTAAACCCAGGTCTCGCTCACTGTTCCACGTTGCCCAGCTCCGAGCTGGTCCTGCAGTGGGTAATGAGAAGCCAAGGCCATTATCCCTGACCCTGTGCTTTCAAGCATCACAGCAGCTGGGCACTCGCATTGGCAGGAGTGAGCCTCCGGCACTCATTCCAATAAGTAATAACAAATAAAAGCAGACTTAGAGCATAGACACACTCTCTGTGTACAATCTCCCTGTCATCACCAAAGCAAAGTGGAAGGGCTTGCTTCTTTTTTTTTTTTTTTGTAGTTTTTAATTTTATTATGTTATGTTAGTCACCATACAATACATCATTAGTTTTTGATGTAGTGATCCACGATCCATTGTTTTCGTATAACACCCAGTGCTCCATGCAGTACGTGCCCTCCTTAATACCTATCACTGGGCTAACCAATCCCCCCTCCCCCCTCCCCTCTAAAACCCTGTTTGTTTCTCAGGTCCATAGTCT
>NW_027857059.1:0-1957 GCF_054177405.1 Leptonychotes weddellii
TGGGTGGCTCAGTCGTTAAGCGTCTGCCTTCGGCTCAGGTCATGATCCCAGGGTCCTGGGATCGAGTCCCACATCGGGCTCCCTGCTCCGCGGGAAGCCTGCTTCTCCCTCTCCCACTCCCCCTGCTTGTGTTCCTGCTCTCACTATGTCTCTCTCTGTCAAATAAATAAATAAAATCTTTAAAAAAAAAAAAAAAGAATGATTAAAAAAAGAGAGATTACATGATTTTATATAGATACAATTAATCTAATACCTGGAATCTTCCAATCAAAATGACCAGCAACTCTGTATCTTTGACTTCAGGTACTTTTCTTCAGTCAGGAAAGACCCTTCCATTATAAAAAGGCATTTTTTTTTTATTTGAGAGAGAGAGAATGAGAGACTGAGAGCATGAGAGGGAGGAGGGTCAGAGGGAGAAGCAGACTCCCTGCTGAGCAGGGAGCCCGATGCGGGACTCGATCCAGGGACTCCAGGATCATGACCTGAGCCGAGGCAGTCGCTTAACCAACTGAGCCACCCAGGCGCCCTAAAAAGGCATTTCTTGAAGTAGGTTCAAGTATAACATACTTGCCTTTTACTGAGAACTGGCTGGCCAAAAATTTATCATAAACTATAGATGCTATTTTTAGAGGTGTACTGTCTCTTAAATGAGACAGAAAGAATAAAGCATGGACATTTATAAGCCGAAAGGGTAAAGCATTGGTATGACTAACAGGAATAACACTGAAGTCCATTCTTGGTATAAACTGCTTAAAGCAAGTGTTTCAAACCATCACTGATTCCTGTGATGGAGAGCACTGAGGGACATCTTACTACCATCGTGTAGTTCTGTCAACTATTTTTTTCTTGGAGCTCCAAGTTCAGACAAATGACCAATGGTTGGTTTTTTAATACCTTTTACCAGAGGCTCTAACTACTTCATAACATTTTGGAGAAGTAGGTAGCTCCTAAAACGGAAAAGTCACGAGAACTAATATCACACCATGAAGAAATGACAAGAGTTAAGGTACCAAATGATGACATTTTTTTCTCTTTAAAGACATAGGTGTCCTTCTGAAAGACAGACGTGTGAGAGTTGTTGGGCTGTGAAACACATTTGAGATGGCAAAGTTCATTTTTATCAAAAGTAGTTCTATAGACATTAGTCAAGGAAAATCCCCAGAAAAACGACTTCAAATGAGGTAACACACTTGTGGTTTTAAGTAAGCAAATACAGAAACAGGAAAAACGAAGTCATAGAGCAAAGATGAAGCCACAAAGTGAACATTAACATTTCTTTAGGGGAAAATGTTCTCTAATTCTCCCTTCCAATTTGACTAAGAAAAAAGCCTGTTTTATAAATCTCTTCTGAATAATAGATTTTAACACAGATGATGAGCAAAAGACACACCACATCTGAATAAATCCAATACTATGTTAAGAAATATAAACCTATTGACCATACCCTGGTTCCAGTATGTGAGGACTTAAGCACTCAACTATTTAGAAAAGTAAATGTCACATGACAGAGCAGGTCGATGCAGCAATCCAAAGGAATAGGACTTTGATAGGAAAAAAAATCCTGCTCACAGGCTTTTTATACTAATACCTGCATGTTCCAGAATAACCAGAACAATATTTTTATAGATTCAATGTAGACCCATTAATGGGTTAAGCTAGACACTGGGAGGGCCATCTTCCTAATGGAGGTCCATGACACGAGGGGAAAATGGCTTTGGCAAACTCCCATGTTCAAAGGCTGAAAGAAATGCACCAGGAAGGGGCGCCTGGGTGGCTCAGTCGTTAAGCGTCTGCCTTCGGCTCAGGTCATGATCCCAGGGTCCTGGGATCGAGCCCCGCATCGGGCTCCCTGCTCGGCAGGAAGTCCGCTTCTCCCTCTCCCACTCCCCCTGCTTGTGTTCCCTCTCTCGCTGTGTCTCTCTCTGTCAAATAAATAAATAAAATCTTTAAAAAAAAA
>NW_027857060.1:0-258 GCF_054177405.1 Leptonychotes weddellii
TACAAAGCGAACAACAAAAGTGTAAACAACAAATCCATAATGGAATCATGCCAGTATCCTTTATTACGGACAGAAGAAAAGCACATTTTAGTACAAGGTTTAAGTCCTGCAAAATGAACGAAGAAGAGAAACATTGAACAGGTGTTCACGCCATGAAAGAGAGCTCTGTATCTTGCAAAGTTCTTTTTTTTTTTTTTTTTAATTTTTATTTTTTTTTTATTCTTATGTTAATCCCCATACATTACATCATTAGTTCTA
>NW_027857061.1:0-258 GCF_054177405.1 Leptonychotes weddellii
CTCTGCCTCTCACTGTGATATTCTGACCTCTGCATATTTACATTCCTCGCGCTTCATGCTCTCTGATTTGCTTCATGAGGCAGAGCCGCTGTGTCTCATCAATTAAAACAGGTTCCCAAATCCTCAGCTGTGAGATTCTCATGACTCCCGGTTTCACTGTGATGCATTTTTATTTTAAAGTAAATGTCAGTTTTCATCAGCGCAAATGTCCTCATAACATAATATGACTTGAAGATATGCAAATACCTTCTTTCCAGA
>NW_027857062.1:0-258 GCF_054177405.1 Leptonychotes weddellii
CAGGAACTGGAAAATGAATGTGTCAGACCAGAAGGAGAGACACACGAGGCACAGAGCACTTAAGTGGTTTTGATGCAGCCTCCCTGATATTGTGTGTAACATGATTATAAGGTAATCCTGTGGACACATATTTTACTGAGGACCTGCTATGGGATATGTAAGATTTCATCGTCAAGTGAGAAGCTGGAGAAAAAATAATTTACTGTAGTGCTAGGCAGGATGTCAGAAAGGATTAACATAGGCTGTTGTGAACACTAA
>NW_027857063.1:0-258 GCF_054177405.1 Leptonychotes weddellii
CTCCCTCTCATGCTCTCTGTCTCTCATTCTCTCTCTCTCAAATAAATAAATAAAATCTTAAAAAAAAAAAAAAAGAAATTTGTCATTTGGGATGTCTGGATGGCTCAGTCAGTTAAGCATCTGCCTTTGGCTCGGGTCATGATCCTGGGGTCCTGGAATGGAGCTGCATCCAGCTCCTTGCTCAGCACAGTCTGCTTCTCCCTCTTCCTCTGCCCCTCCCCACCACTCCTGCTCTCTCTCTCACTCTCGTTCTATCTC
>NW_027857064.1:0-258 GCF_054177405.1 Leptonychotes weddellii
CTTTTGTGGCTAACTGATACCCATGAGTGTATTTTTGTTTGTTTGTTTTGTGTTGTTGTTGTTGTTGTTGTTGTTGTTGTTTTTGTTTATCCCCCTAAGGTATAAAGGGTCTTCTCCAGACAGAATATTATTAATGAACCTTGTAATAGACAAATATACTTGCAATCTTTCAGGACAATGCTTTGCTCCCTACTATAAGGTGACAGAGACCTATTCTAGTTATTTCTCCTTTCCGACATAATAGGAAAGGTGATACAA
>NW_027857065.1:0-258 GCF_054177405.1 Leptonychotes weddellii
AAGCCATGGCTGCCAAGAGAAATCCCTCAGCCACAATGAACAAAGCAAAGAGAAAGAGCTGGGTCACACAGCCTGCAAAGGAGATGGACTTGCTCTCAGACCAGAAGTTGATCATAGCCTTGGGTGCAATAACAGAAGAATAGAAGAGGTCAATGAAGGACAGGTTGCCTAGGAAGAAATACATTGGCGTGTTCAGCCGTGGATCAGTCATAATAATGGTCATCATCCCAACATTCCCTAGAAGGATCATGGCATACA
>NW_027857066.1:0-258 GCF_054177405.1 Leptonychotes weddellii
ACTTGACCCGACTGAAAAGAAGTAGGAAATGGTAGAATTTGAAAGTGACTCCAGGTTCTCAACTGCGCAGAATATGGTAACTTAAACATTCCCACTGGGGTGCCTGGGTGGCTCAGTTGGTTAAGCGACTGCCTTCGGCTCAGGTCATGATCCCGGAGTCCTAGGATCGAGTCCCACATCGGGCTCCCGGCTCAGCGGGGAGCCTGCTTCTCCCTCTGACCCTCCCCCTCTCATGCTGTTTCTCTCTCTCTCTCTCTC
>NW_027857067.1:0-258 GCF_054177405.1 Leptonychotes weddellii
CAAGACGGATTGCAGAATAATATTATTGTACACGGAAGGGGGGCTGAGTGACACCGTTGGGAGGCCATTATAGAAGTAGGGTTTAAAATCATTATGGCGAAAAGCATTTCAAAGCTGCAGCGAGACAACAGCAACACATAATGAATTATCAATAGAGAGCTGGTGATTCGGTTATATTACAATACGAACAGAAAACTTCCTGTTACATAATTTTAATCTGCCACTCTGATAAATGGCTTGAGGAGGGAGCCCCATTTC
>NW_027857068.1:0-258 GCF_054177405.1 Leptonychotes weddellii
CCTCATTTACCAAGTACAGAGGAAATCAGATCACATTTCAAAAGTAATTTGATAATTTCGGCAGTTACAGAATAATTAGGGGGAAAAAGGCAGTAAGGCTGTTGCCTTGAATTTATTAAGAGAATGGAAATTCTTATAAAACCAAGAAGATAACAGGAAAACCTACAGGATATGTAACAGCAAAAAAAAAAAAAAAAAAAAAATAGCGAAAGTGACTGTATCACTGCAGAAACACTATTTTTTTTTCCCAATTCAAGC
>NW_027857069.1:0-258 GCF_054177405.1 Leptonychotes weddellii
AAAAAGAAAGAGGCTGAATTTCAGGAGAAGCACACAATATCATAAACGGAAAATATGTTGAAATCATCCATTGTGAAACAGAAGTTCTGATAAACATGTAATAGTATAGAGATTAACAGTGAGGCTCTGTGACATGGAAATGGCAAAGAAGGGAACTCCAGGAGACTCCAGCAGGAGGTGAACTACCAAAAACTGTCAGAATGAACTTTATAAGAACCCTGGAAATTAATCACAGGATTCCAGCAACAAGGCACACTC
>NW_027857070.1:0-1957 GCF_054177405.1 Leptonychotes weddellii
TCAGCCTGGAATCAAAGTCACCAGTAACAAACAGAAGGGTTTCTGGTCCCAGCTCTTTGTCTTTGCCAATCACTTTGTCTCTCTGAGTCTCTGTTCCTTATGTGTAAACAAGGGAGCTATGAATTTCCCCTCTCTGTTTAGTTTTGTATTTTAAATATATATATTTTTTAATTTGAGAGAGAGACAGACAGAGATAGCGACAGAGAGCACAAGCAGGGAGGAGAGGGAGAAGCAGACTCCCCACCGAGCAGAGAGCCCAGTGCAGGGCTCCATTCCAGGACCCTGAGACGATGACCTGAGCCGAAGGCAGACTCTTAACCGACTGAGCCACCCAGGCACCCCTAGTTTTATATTTTAAATGTCTTAACATATATATATATTTTATAAGCCTCTCCAGGTACTCTTTTGGGAAATGACAAGGTATTAAATGATAAGTGAACACATAATCTCTTAAGTTCCATTGAAACCCTGGCATTCACTGATCTATGCCTGTAAACAACATCATCTCTAAAATGGCCCTTGGAGCTAGGCAGCAGTATCCTCCAGTTACTATGGACAGTCCAGAGAGGATTAAACTGTACGAACAAGTAATCAACTATATATGGACTCTTTAAAGAGTTCTCCTGGATCTTCACAGCATCATGAGGCTGGCCTCAACTGTCACAGTTACAGCTAGGCCTGAGAAACAGTCTTCTTGTACCCAAAATGAAGAGGCCAGGAAACAGGTTCACTGGGTGGAAAACCAGGATTTAGAGCTCCACACAATTGAGCATTCAAGCAGCTGTAGCTACTGACCCCTTCCACTGCCCCTGTATCCCATCCCCATTCACCATGATTATAAGGCTTCTGGAAAATGAAATGTAGCAGGATGCCTGGGTGGCTCAGTCAGTTAAGCGTCTGCCTCTAGCTCAGGTCATGATCCCAGGGTCCTGGGATCGAGTCCTGCATCGGGCTCCTTGCTTGGCTGGGAGCCTGCTCCTCCCTCTGCCTGCCGTTCCCCCTGCTTGTGCTCGCACTGTCTCTCTCTCTCTCTGACAAATAAATAAATCTAAAAAAAAAAAAAAAAAAAAAAAAGGGGGCGCCTGGGTGGCTCAGTCATTAAGCGTCTGCCTTCGGCTTAGGTCATGATCCCAGGTCCTGGGATTGAGCCCCGCATCAGGCTCCTTGCTCCTCGGGAAGCCTGCTGCCCCCTCTCCCACTTCCCCTGCTTGTGTTCCCTCTCTCGCTGTGTCTCTCTCTGTCAAATAAATAAATAAAATCTTAAAAAAAAGAAAGAAGAAGAAGAAAGCTGTCTTAACAAAAAAGGAAAGAAAGAAAATGAAATGTAGCTTCTCCTCATGGAAGGGTTTGATCTAATATAGCAATTTCCCCAGGAGGAGACAGGGAGAGAACTCATTGTTCCTTGCCGTGTGTCTTCTGAGGACCTGCAGTAATTAGGAAGTCCACAGGACACACTCCTCTATTCCCTATCTCTGAAATTTGCAGATTTGTTCAATCATTTAAGTATATTTAGCTTTCTTTCCATATTGTATCAAAACTGTTGGCCATGTGCTAAACACAATAAAAAAAAAATAGGTTATAAGAACTGCCACCTGCCCTTGGAGTGAGGAGTGGAGGTGTTTCAGGTTGGATGACAGTGCCAGGGGGTTGAAGTAGTCCCAAGAGGGAATTAACTCACAGATCGACAATAGCAGAACCTTAGATCTAGAAGACTCCTTCATGATTTTCATTTTGTAGATTAAGAATCTGAAGCTCATAAAAGTGAAAAAACTAGGCTTGAATTCATATAACCAGGAGAAGCAGGACTAGTTTTAGGTCTCCTGACTTGCAGTCCACTCAGGCATAAAGGAAATACAGGGTCTATGAGACTGTGGAATAATGCTAATTTAATAAAGCCATGCACTTAGAAGGACACATCTCACTTATGTGGGTGCCAAGTACATTGATGATGTAGTGA
>NW_027857071.1:0-258 GCF_054177405.1 Leptonychotes weddellii
CAAAAACTAATGATGTAATGTATGGTGATTAACATAACAATAAAAAATTTAAAAAATGCCTTTTTCCTAATAATAGCTAGCTCCCTCAGGGTCCTGGAAACCTAGGTTCCAAAATTCCTTAGAGACTTACCCTACCCTTAACCTTCTCCCAACTTGAAAATATATAATGGGCCACTCCTCATGACCCCAGTGCGGCTCTCTCTGCCCACGGGTCCTGTGTCCGTGCTTCAATAAAACCACCTTTTTGCACCCAAGGTG
>NW_027857072.1:0-258 GCF_054177405.1 Leptonychotes weddellii
GAAAAAAGAAAATGGAAGGTCAGAAATGAACTAGAAGGTGGAATACCTCCAGGTTATACCTTTTTTTTTTTTTTTAAAGATTTTATTTATTTATTTGAGAGAGAGAATGAGAGAGAGAGAGAGAGAGCATGAGAGGGGGAGGGTCAGAGGGAGAAGCAGACTCCCTGCCGAGCAGGGAGCCCGATGCGGGACTCGATCCTGGGACTCCAGGATCATGACCTGAGCCGAAGGCAGTCGCTTAACCAACTGAGCCACCCA
>NW_027857073.1:0-258 GCF_054177405.1 Leptonychotes weddellii
GCTCCAAGATTCCCTTTCCAATCATCACCCTCTTCCATGCTTAGTGGTAACCATTAAGGTAACTTTTATGTATTAATTTCCTTGGTTTTCATTTTAGTTTTGCCACCAAATTACACATCCCTAAACAAATATTTCTGTCTGTTTTTGACTTCAGATAAATGAAATCACATATTATATATGTATTTTGTGGCTTTTTTTTCCCATTTAAAAATGTTTTGAAATAAACTCAAATTTATAGAAAAGTTGAAAATATGGTAC
>NW_027857074.1:0-258 GCF_054177405.1 Leptonychotes weddellii
CTCCTCAGGGAGCTTCTCCATGGGGTTCCAGAGAAGTCCCAGGCTTCACGAGGTCAGGAGAGTGTGGACAGTACCCTGAACAACACCCACCAGGTTGTGCTGCGCCTGCAGCTCAATCTCCAGGGCGTTGACCGTGCGTCTCAGCTCGATGATCTCCGCCTGGTAGGACTGCAGCTGCTCTGAGCTGGACACCACTTGCTTGTTCAGCTCCTCGGTCTGAAACAGCACAGGGGAGAAGACAGGGTCAGACCCTGCCTC
>NW_027857075.1:0-258 GCF_054177405.1 Leptonychotes weddellii
AGACATCCCCATCCCCTTTCATGACTCCTGAGGTTTGGCATGGTGCTTCAGCTCTTCCGCTGAGATGCTTCAGCGGAAAAGTTGGGAGGCCGGGGTAGAGCTTGGTTAATACATTTTATTTTACTTCATTTAGTTGACTGTACCTGGGGCGTGCACTCTACAGTTTGCATTGTGTCGTAGATTAGGTCAGGAGTGAGTACTGGGGAACAGATGACTCCGTGGCTGTTGTTAGGACAGCTGTATGACAAACGGGCAGTC
>NW_027857076.1:0-258 GCF_054177405.1 Leptonychotes weddellii
ACTTCAGACGTGTCCCCTATGAAGGGAGGTCCCCTGCGTCCCCAGGAGCAGTTGAGCCACCAAACACCCCCCAAAGCACCCTGAGCATGAGGTAACAAGCCGGCACACTCCAGACATTGGTGGAGCCCATGCTGCAGGATCTGGGCCAGGGCGTGAAGGTGAGCAGGGGGCACGGCCCCCACCTCCTTGCAGGCTTGCCCCCAGTGAGAGGAGCAAGACCAAGGGACAAAAGCAGGAGGGGACACCCTTGCCCCAGTC
>NW_027857077.1:0-258 GCF_054177405.1 Leptonychotes weddellii
GTATTTTGAAATTACATGCAAATTCTACCAACTCTGAATTTATCAATCAATAGATGATCGTTCTTCTATTAGGATAAATAATGATTCAGTTTGCATATTCACTAATTTTATAATCCCAATACAATTATGCCACATTAATTTTTTTAAGATTTTATCTATCTATCTATCTATCTATCTATCTATCTATCTATCTATCTATCTATCATCTATCTATTTGAGAGAGAGAGTGCATGTGAGGGTGTTGGGGGGAGAAGCGGA
>NW_027857078.1:0-258 GCF_054177405.1 Leptonychotes weddellii
GTTTCTGCACCGAGTGATAATAATCACATCAGAGCTTAGGAAGGTCATTTGGGGGGCCGGGGGAGGGTTGTGCAATCAGAGTGGAGACAGACCAGGAATAAAGTGCATAGAATGGTCCAGGGACTTAAGAACCAAGAAATGTGTCTGAGTTAGAAGCAGCAAAGACAGGCCATCCAAGGAAGGAGGCGGGATGGCTGGTGAGGTGTAGGGACTGAAGGAGGCCTCCAAAGTCTCTGGGAGCAAACCCATGGCAGAGAA
>NW_027857079.1:0-258 GCF_054177405.1 Leptonychotes weddellii
CCACATTATCAGATGACTCTTTAAGGGCAACAGAATGCTAGGCCATAATGCGAGTTCTAAGGTAACGTTAGAGGTGAACTCCCATTACCTGCCTGGGAACTTGGGAGCAGAGCGGCGGAGGGGGCCAGGGCCCGTGTGTGTCGAGTCGTGCAAAGACGATCTTCCCCTTAGTGCCCCTCTCGGCTGCAAAGGAGCTGCCAAGAGCAAAGTCGTGAGTATAGATGCGAGATCAGATGCAGCAGAGCTGACCCTAAGTCA
>NW_027857080.1:0-258 GCF_054177405.1 Leptonychotes weddellii
GGCTGGGTATAGTATGCACCCAGGTGAGGAGGCCAGCCTCAGGGGCCCGTGACAGAGCCGAATTCAAGCCCTTCCAGATGGCTCGGCGCTCCGGCCAGGGTGGGCTGGCCTCGGCAAATTCCAGCTGGGGCCCCTGGAAGTTCAGGTCCAAGTGACGGGTGGTCTGCAGCCACAGCTAGAGAACGCGGCCAGCAACCTCGCTCAGCAGGGAGGGTGACGTGCATCCTCGAGAGCCAAACTCACAGGCCCCGTGCCCCC
>NW_027857081.1:0-1957 GCF_054177405.1 Leptonychotes weddellii
TGATTGACTTATTTCACTCAGCATAACACCCTCCAGTTCCATCCACATTGCTGCAAATGGCAAGATCTCATTCCTTTTGATGGCTGCATAATATTCCATTGTATATATACACCACATCTTCTTTATCCATTCATCTGTCGATGGACATCTTGGCTCTTTCCACAGTTTGTATAATCTGCCATTATGTTAATCTCAAACCATATTAACATACATAAATCTAATTCACTCTATTTGCTACTTTTTATCACAAGAATACTGCTATTTGTTCATTCTTATGTTTACCTACAATTACATTAATCTCCCTTGTTATTAAAAATACGCTGCAAAAGACATCTTTGAATGTGTTTCCTTATGCAAATATACAAGCTTTTTTGGGGGGATGGGGTGAGGAAGCTGGGGGTAAGAGATTATATGGCCAGAAATGAAATGGCAGGGTTTGAAGTTATGAGTGTTGTCAATGTTATTACAGTCTGCTTATTTATCCTCTGAAGGGGCCCTACTTGTTTTACTCCCTCCTGCAGTATATAAGAATTTCTTTTCCTCATATCTTCACTAGCACTTTATACTAGGAGACTTATTTATGTTTGACTTGAGTGAAGAAGAATGGTATCTCATGTTCCAATCAGTGGTTCTTTAATTGTTGTTGAGGTTGAGCAACTTTTTGTATTTACTTTCCATTAGTATTTCCTCTTCTGCCAATTGTCTTTTTCTAATTGTTCCCTACTTTTACCATTTTACTAATGTCTTTTTATTTCCAAAACCCTTTATATATTCTGGATAACATTTTTTCTGGTCTTTCCTTGATTCTTATTATTGTTTATAGCTTCTTTAGCCTTACAGAAATTTTGAATTGTGATATAGTCAAACTCATCTAATTTTGCTTTATGTTTCTGATGGGTATGTCTTAATATCTACCCCAAGGTATGAATCACACCCCCTCTTTGTTTTCATTTCTAAAAAAAATTGTCTTGGGTTTGCATACACCTTTATTTTTTCCATGTTTAATTTTAGGAGAAACTTTTATTGAGATGAAATTGAATTTATGGATTAATTGGAAGAGAATAAATGTATTTAGTATGTTCTCCTGGTGAACATGGTATATGGCTTCATATATTCCTAATTGTTTTCTTTCTTTTAGTAAAGTTATATAATTTTTTCCACAAAGGCCTTATCCACGGAATCTCTGCTTAGCTCAGAGCCTCATCTTTATCTCCAGTAGCTGCTTACAACCAGGCCTCAGGGACACTTGCTCTGTGTATGCACAACACAGGATTGGGTTAAGAACAAAATGGAAAACCCCTCTAGTGATGTCCAGGACTTCTGCTCTCCTGTTCCCCTGCCCACAAATTCCAGCTCCGTCAAAGCCCAACTTCCAATCAGTTTCCTCAGTCCAACGAGGTCACTGAATTCTGTTTGGTTTCGAGCGCTCTGTCACAGTTTGGAAAATAGAGATTAGTTCTTTCTTTCTTTCAAGGACCACGATATTCACATCTGTTGTCCAATTCTTGGAAATACTTGCTTTATTCAGCGTTTGTCCAGTGTTACATTTTTGTATCAGTGATAGGGCAAGACCCATACTTATTTCCACTTCCTATCCCTTAATTGCCACGATTCTTATTTCCTTTCTTCTCATTTTATTGTATTGATTACTATTTCCTAAAGAATATTAGCTAAAAGTAATAGGAGATTTTCCTGTCTTGCTTCCAGAAGTAATGACAACATTTTCTAAAGTTTCACTAGTAAGTATGAAATTTGTTTTAGGTTTTTGCCAGATTCACCTTATTATGTAAAGTAACTCTCCTTACATTCATAGTTTATTAAGCATTTTAAAAATAATAAATGATTATTGATTTCTTCAAATAATTTCCTCTGGTTAGATGACTATACATTTTTTCCTTTCATCTTTAATGAAACATTAACAGTTTTTAATGTCAAATCATCCTTGTATTCCTGGGAA
>NW_027857082.1:0-258 GCF_054177405.1 Leptonychotes weddellii
GGAATAGAACAGGCCAAATAAATAATTTTGACATTAAAAGAAATTAAAGATCAAGCACTGCAAATAGAATAAGTTTTTTAAAAATAATATCATTAGTTTACAGTAGGTTTGAAACGGCATTCAAAATAAAATCATCGATATATTATGCTGGCCAAAAATGGGGACTGGATGCATTTCTTTCTCTCCTTCTCTTTCTTTTCTTTTCTTTTTTTTTTTTTTTTTTAAAGATTTTATTTATTTATTTGAGAGAGAGAATGA
>NW_027857083.1:0-258 GCF_054177405.1 Leptonychotes weddellii
AATGGAATATTACTCAGCCGTCAGAAAGGATGAATACCCAACTTTTGCATCGACATGGATGGGACTGGAGGAGATTATGCTAAGTGAAATAAGTCAAGCAGAGAAAGTCAATTATCATATGGTTTCACTTATTTGTGGAATATAGGGAATAGCATGGAGGACACTAGGAGAAGGAAGGGAAAAATGAAGGGGGGGAAGTTAGAGGGGGAGATGAACCATGAGAGACTGTGGACTCTGGGAAACAAACTGAGGGTTTCA
>NW_027857084.1:0-258 GCF_054177405.1 Leptonychotes weddellii
CCTCTGTCTTCCTTTAAATTCAAACTCCAAATCTGGTGTCCATACTGGCCGGAATGCATTTGAATATCTCTTTACAGAGTGACTTGGTTTTTATTCCAGTGGTGATGTGGTGAACTGTTGCATTATATTTCAGCATCCTGTTCTGCATCCTCAGCCGACCCTCCCCTCCACCCCTCTGAACAGGCAGAATTTTAGTGACTTGCTGTCTTTGAATCTCAAAATAAACTAGAAATCCCAGGAACCAAATGGATTCTCTCC
>NW_027857085.1:0-258 GCF_054177405.1 Leptonychotes weddellii
CCACATTATCAGATGACTCTTTAAGGGCAACAGAATGCTAGGCCATAATGCGAGTTCTAAGGTAACGTTAGAGGTGAACTCCCATTACCTGCCTGGGAACTTGGGAGCAGAGCGGCGGAGGGGGCCAGGGCCCGTGTGTGTCGAGTCGTGCAAAGACGATCTTCCCCTTAGTGCCCCTCTCGGCTGCAAAGGAGCTGCCGAGAGCAAAGTCGTGAGTATAGATGCGAGATCAGATGCAGCAGAGCTGACCCTAAGTCA
>NW_027857086.1:0-258 GCF_054177405.1 Leptonychotes weddellii
GGTTTTAGAGGGGAGGAGGGAGGGGGGATTGGTTAGCCCAGTGATGGCTATTAAGGAGGGCACGTACTGCATGGAGCACTGGGTGTTATACGAAAACAATGGATCGTGGATCACTACATCAAAAACTAATGATGTATTGTATGGTGACTAACATAACATAATAAAATAAAAAACTACAAAATAAATAAATAAATAAATAAATAAATAAATACTCCTTTGGTACCAACTAAAAAAAAAAAGAAAGAAAGAAATGGAGGA
>NW_027857087.1:0-258 GCF_054177405.1 Leptonychotes weddellii
AGTAGAAGTCATGCCCTTGCAGGTAATTATTTAATGTCTCAGCAACTCTTCAGGGTCACGTTTGTTTTTAGACAAAAAAAATCCAGCAGGTGGCGCCACAATCACAATATTTACACAGTAACTGTTTGAAGGGAGCCGGAAAACAAAAATCATCCTGTAGCCAGAAGATGGTGCTAGGTGACCAATCTTTTAAAAAAAACAATGTCTGCATTTGAAATAGGCAACTTCAATTTTACTGATTTCCAGGATTTATAATGA
>NW_027857088.1:0-258 GCF_054177405.1 Leptonychotes weddellii
AAAAAAAAAAAAAGAAGAAGAAGAAGATAGCAGGAAGGGAAAAATGAAGGGGGGGATCAGAGGGGGAGATGAATCATGAGACACTATGGACTCTGAGAAACAAACAGGGTTCTAGAGGGGAGGGGGGTGGGGGGATGGGTTAGCCTGGTGATGGGTATTAAAGAGGGCATGTTCTGCATGGAGCACTGGGTGTTATGCACAAACAATGAATCATGGAACACTACATCAAAAACTAATGATGTAATGTATGGTGATTAA
>NW_027857089.1:0-258 GCF_054177405.1 Leptonychotes weddellii
CCTCTGTCTTCCTTTAAATTCAAACTCCAAATCTGGTGTCCATACTGGCCGGAATGCATTTGAATATCTCTTTACAGAGTGACTTGGTTTTTATTCCAGTGGTGATGTGGTGAACTGTTGCATTATATTTCAGCATCCTGTTCTGCATCCTCAGCCGACCCTCCCCTCCACCCCTCTGAACAGGCAGAATTTTAGTGACCTGCTGTCTTTGAATCTCAAAATAAACTAGAAATCCCAGGAACCAAATGGATTCTCTCC
>NW_027857090.1:0-258 GCF_054177405.1 Leptonychotes weddellii
GCTCCAAGATTCCCTTTCCAATCATCACCCTCTTCCATGCTTAGTGGTAACCATTAAGGTAACTTTTATGTATTAATTTCCTTGGTTTTCATTTTAGTTTTGCCACCAAATTACACATCCCTAAACAAATATTTCTGTCTGTTTTTGACTTCAGATAAATGAAATCACATATTATATATGTATTTTGTGGCTTTTTTTTTCCATTTAAAAATGTTTTGAAATAAACTCAAATTTATAGAAAAGTTGAAAATATGGTAC
>NW_027857091.1:0-258 GCF_054177405.1 Leptonychotes weddellii
GCGCCTGGGTGGCTCAGTCGATTAAGTGTCTGCCTTCGGCTCAAGTCATGGTCTCAGGGTCCTGGGATTGAGCCCTGCATCGGGCTCCCTGCTCGCCGGGAAGCCTGCTTCTCCCTCTCCCACTCCCCCTGCTTATGTTCCCTCTCTCGCTGTCTCTCTCTGTCAAATAAATAAATAAAATCTTTATTTATTTTTTTTTAAGAATTTTTTTTTTTTAAGATTTTATTTATTTATTTGAGAGAGAGAATGAGAGACAGA
>NW_027857092.1:0-1957 GCF_054177405.1 Leptonychotes weddellii
TATATATATATTTATGTATATATAAATATTTGCATATATTCAGTTACAGATAATTCAAGAAAGATCTTTTTTAAATAGGTGTGAATATGAGTCTGCTACTCCTGCTAGTGGCCCATTTCTGTCTTAGGCATCATTAGCAGTAGGACTGAATCCTGCTTGGGCTGGGAATCAGAAGAAGTGGATTCTTGGGTCTGCTGCTTTGCTTACCATGTGACCTTGACAGGTGGAAAGGCTCTCCTTTTCCCATTTATACAATTAGAATAATACTAACCTCATAATGTTATTCGGAGGAACAAATGTCACTGTAAATGAAAGCTTTTTATCTTTTTTAAAGTTTTATTTATTTGTGAGAGAGAGAGAGTGTGCATGAGTGGGGGGAGGGGCAGAGGGAGAAGGGGAAAGAAAGAATCCTCAAGCAGACTCCCCACTGAGCGCAGAGCCTGACGTGGGACTCAGTCCCAGGACCCTGAGGTCATGACCTGAGTTGAAATCAAGAGTCAGACACCTAACCAAATGAGCCACCCAGATGCCCCAATGAAAACATTTTATAAATTCTGATGTGTTTTACAATTGTAAACTTAATTTGAAAATAACTATCTTATGAAGATGGTGTAAAAAGTTAAGGCAACATATGGAAAGTGTTTGATGCAGTTCTAGGCATGGTATACACTAAAAAAAAAAAAACTGGTTTCGTATCAGGAGAAAGATCTGGACTAAATATAGGATTGGATCATCATCAACAAAGTGATGTTGATAATAAATAACATCAAGTTGGGTAGATGTGACCAAGGAGAGTGTTTGAGTTATAGAGAGAAGAAGGCTGGGATGGAATCCTGGGGTAAGAACTAACATTTAGGCATGGGCAGGAATATTTGTTAGCATAGGAAACTGACAGTGTTCACAGAAGGATGGAGTTAGACAACATATTGCTGAACTGGGATGGAATTTCCAGCTACACATTCCATGTTTGCTTTTCTTCACTATCATAGACGATCATATACCTCAAATATCTATTCCAGATTAACAGTATTTCTGGACCTTAGTTTCCCTAAGTCCCAAAGAGCCCAGTACTAGAAAAAGATATTTTAGTATGTCAGATATTGTATAGGATATGTTTTGTAAGAAATACCCAAGGTTAAAATGTGTATTTGTTTTAAAAAACCCCTTTAATAGAAATCTGTTACAAAAATGAATAGAGCACATGGGCATTATGTATCTCTTGTGATTTTGCATTGATCACAAAAATCTGGAGAAGATTCAAGATGGCAGCCTTGGGAAGACCTTGAACTCACCACCTCCCACAGACACACCAAATCTACAGCTACCTATAGAACAATTCTCTCTGAAAGAGACCTGAGAATTATCTGAGTATCTACTCCAAAACAAAGGATGAAAAGACCACATTGAGAATTCTAGGAGAGGCAGGGACAAGTCTTGACCAAAACCCCACTCCCAGCGCAGCTACCCACAAGATGTAGGGATCTTGCAAAAATGCAGCACATCCCTGAGGAGCAAGGGGTTTGAGCCCCATGTCAGGCACCCCCAGTGCTTGGGCCCATGCTCTGGCAAGACAAGCCCTCCATATGTTGGCTTTGAAAACTGACAGGGCTTATGCCCAAGAGACCCAAACGGCTGTAGGAAACTGAGACTCTGCTCTCAAAGGGCTTTTGCACAGACGTGCTCGCCCTAGGACCCATTGCAAAAGCAGCAGGTTGAAAATTGCCCAGAGCTAGACATCACTGGAGCTCTCTCTGTGTGCTCCAGCCCCACCTCCAGCTTTCCACACCATGGGAACGCTTTTCTGCTCTTTTACCTGGCTCTTAGCTTTTGTTACACTTCTGTGCACTTAAAGAAGGTCCTGTGGGGAAGAATGAGTGGGTGAAATAGACTTGCCCTACATCTGGGTCTCCTCTGTCATGTCCGCCCTCACACTGGCTGGCTGGCTGTGCCCCCGAGG
>NW_027857093.1:0-258 GCF_054177405.1 Leptonychotes weddellii
AAGGCTGGGGCTTGCTGCGGTCACCAGAGAACGTGTCGTAAAAGCCGCGGGTGCCCACGGATTTTGCCAGGTACGCCTCAATGCCACTTTTGAAAGAGTAGGTGCCTGGTGCCAGACCACTCCCCTAGAACAGAACACAGATGACAGTCCCCCAGGAGAACCGCTGAAGCAGGCCCATCGCCCCCCTCCCCGGGGGGGGCTCAGTTTCCCCATCTGCCCCAGGAGTCCCCCACCCCGGCTGCCCCAGGACTGTGCAGG
>NW_027857094.1:0-258 GCF_054177405.1 Leptonychotes weddellii
GGATTTTGATAGGACTTGCATCAAAACCTGTAGATCAGCTTGCTATCTAAGCAATATCGTTTTTAATTCATCAGCACAGGATGATTTCTTCAATTTCTTTCAATGATTCTGTACTTTTCAGGAGACTAGTCTTATACTTCTTATGTAAAATTCATTCCTAAATATTTTACTCTTGATGCTATTTTGAACAGATTTTTTTCCTTAAAAACATTTTCAGAGTTTTCCTTGCAAGTATATGGAAACAAAATTGATTTTTTA
>NW_027857095.1:0-258 GCF_054177405.1 Leptonychotes weddellii
CAGGAACTGGAAAATGAATGTGTCAGACCAGAAGGAGAGACACACGAGGCACAGAGCACTTAAGTGGTTTTGATGCAGCCTCCCTGATATTGTGTGTAACATGATTATAAGGTAATCCTGTGGACACATATTTTACTGAGGACCTGCTATGGGATATGTAAGATTTCATCGTCAAGTGAGAAGCTGGAGAAAAAATAATCTACTGTAGTGCTAGGCAGGATGTCAGAAAGGATTAACATAGGCTGTTGTGAACACTAA
>NW_027857096.1:0-258 GCF_054177405.1 Leptonychotes weddellii
GATGATGGTGGAGGTGGTGATGGTGATGATGGTGATGATGATGATGATGGTGGTGGTGAAGATGGTGATGATGATGATATTAATGATGGTGGTGGAGATGGTGATGATGATGGTGGTGGTGATGGTGGTGATGATGGTGGTGATGATGATGATGATGGTGGTGAAGATGGTGATGGTGATGGTGAGGATGATGATGATGGTGGTGATGATGATGGTGATGAGCGTCAGCAACCAACCTTCTGCTAGTGCTGCACTGAC
>NW_027857097.1:0-258 GCF_054177405.1 Leptonychotes weddellii
CAAGACGGATTGCAGAATAATATTATTGTACACGGAAGGGGGGCTGAGTGACACCGTTGGGAGGCCATTATAGAAGTAGGGTTTAAAATCATTATGGCGAAAAGCATTTCAAAGCTGCAGCGAGACAACAGCAACACATAATGAATTATCAATAGAGAGCTGGTGATTCGGTTATATTACAATACGAACAGAAAACTTCTTGTTACATAATTTTAATCTGCCACTCTGATAAATGGCTTGAGGAGGGAGCCCCATTTC
>NW_027857098.1:0-258 GCF_054177405.1 Leptonychotes weddellii
AGGCCGAGGGAGAAGCTGGCTCCGGGCTGAGCAGGGAGCCCGATTCAGGGCTCAATCCCAGGACGCTGGGATCATGACTTGAGCCAAAGGCAGATGCTTAACCGACTGAGCCACCCAGGTGCCCTGTCAAGTTCATTTATAAGTGACCATTTATGTATGTATCATTTTGGGGTTTTATTCTTCCTTTTTTTTTTTTTTTTTAAGAAAACACTCCTTTTTTAATAAAATGACTTGAAAAATAGTAAACAATTTATAATA
>NW_027857099.1:0-258 GCF_054177405.1 Leptonychotes weddellii
ATGGGACTCAGTTTATAAATAACCTCTCAATTTAAATTTGTGGTTTTTAAAAATAGAGCAATGAACAACTAAATGATTGATCGAGTCAGAGTGGAATAAAAATGGATTATAAATATCATACACTTTTTATTTCTTATTTTTTTGAAGATTTTACTTATTTTTTTATTTGAGTGAGAGAGTACAGGTGAGCGGGGGGGGGGAAGGTGAGGAACAGAGGGTTAGGAGAGGGACAAGCACACTCCTCACTGAGCACGGAGC
>NW_027857100.1:0-258 GCF_054177405.1 Leptonychotes weddellii
CCTACGGTGTACCGGGCATTTCTAAGAAATGCAGTTCCCCCCAAATCCTGTATGCTTTGTCATTTCCAGAGCTTTGCAAATATTTAGAACCCCCTCCACGGACGCACTAACTCCTGCTTCTTAGAAGACAGTGGTGGGAAGCTCTCTATGACCCTGCACCACAGAGCCCGGCACTGCTGTCTTCCTCCCTCCCTGCACTGTGAGCTCGGCACTCCGTGTCTATGTCTGGCCTCATAAATATCCATTAATTAATGAGTA
>NW_027857101.1:0-258 GCF_054177405.1 Leptonychotes weddellii
ACTTCAGACGTGTCCCCTATGAAGGGAGGTCCCCTGCGTCCCCAGGAGCAGTTGAGCCACCAAACACCCCCCAAAGCACCCTGAGCATGAGGTAACAAGCCGGCACACTCCAGACATTGGTGGAGCCCATGCTGCAGGATCTGGGCCAGGGCGTGAAGGTGAGCAGGGGGCACGGCCCCCACCTCCTTGCAGGCTTGCCTCCAGTGAGAGGAGCAAGACCAAGGGACAAAAGCAGGAGGGGACGCCCTTGCCCCAGTC
>NW_027857102.1:0-258 GCF_054177405.1 Leptonychotes weddellii
AGGAAGATAAAACCTTAGTCCTTAGACCTAAGGCAACTCTGACTACCGCTGTTTGTTTGTTTTTTTTATTCAAACTTGCACCTTGGTCCAACTCCCAAAACGGCCTCATCATGTCTGACTCGTATTTAGAGGAGGGGTCCTGGGATTGAAAACAGAAGGGGCTGTTTTGCTAAGAACCCTGCAAGGCAGCATGGCCCAAACCATCTCACTTGTGTGAAGGGTCACTAGGAAGCAGAGAGGCTTCAGAAGACAGAGTAG
>NW_027857103.1:0-1957 GCF_054177405.1 Leptonychotes weddellii
TGTGCTATGGTGAGCGCTGTGAATTGTGTAAGACTGTTGAATCACAGATCTGTACCTCTGAAACAAATAATACATTTTATGTTAAAAAAAAAAAAGAAGATAGCAGGAAGGGAAAAATGAAGGGGGGGAAATCAGAGGGGGAGATGAACCATGAGAGATTATGGACTCTGAGAAACAAACTGAGGGTTCTAGAGGGAAGGGGGGAGATGGGATGGGTTAGCCTGGTGATGGGTATTAAAGAGGGCACGTATTGAATGGAGCACTGGGTGTTATATGCAAACATGGAACACTACATCATGGAACACTACGTCAAAAACTAATGATGTAATGTATGGTGATTAACATAACAAAATTTTTAAAAAATAAATAAAATAAAAGTTCCACTCCAAAAATAAATAAATAAAAAATAAATAAACAACTAACTAAAATCTTTTTACTCTCACTTTGATAACAATGATTGACCATTCAATCAGTGCAATTGTTTAGTGTCTTCCAACAAGGTCACAAATAGTCTAATTAGTCAATTAATGATTATTTTTTTGTTGATGTACAATATCGTCCCATTTGTACAAGGTAATATAAGTATGAAAACTGTGAAAGGGCTAGTGGGAAGATTAAAGGACATAATGAATGTAATGCCTCTAATACAGGGCTTAGCACTGAGTTTCAATGATACCTAAATCATCTATTATCACTGTTATTTTTTCACCACTGCAGGAAGAGTAGGCATCATCACAGTGATACAGGAACATGAACAAATATTTCTCCAAACTGTAGTAAAAATATGTTAGCCATATTCTAAGATTCATGACAAGATTCATGATTCACTGGCAAAATAAAATTCATTAAACTTTTTTATTAAAATGTAGTGTTCATTTAAGGAGAGTGATTCTGGAAACCAAGCATTCTATAACCCAGATAAATGATGAGATTATTCTTGTTAAACTGGTAAAGAATCAGACATGAATTTTGACTCATGTATAACCAACACAAAACTAATGATAAAAATATTCCACTTAGGTCTTTGCTATGGATTGGAGCTTCTAACATTCACAAAGAACACTAGTCTTTTGATTTTTTGATGTCTTATTTTTCAAAATATTTTATTTGACTTTTAATTACATACATTTTGAATTAATATGCAAAGAATAAATAAACATAAATGTGACATTAAAAACATAAAGGAAGCTATCCCTTTTAAAAATGCCTCTTAGGGGCGCCTGGGTGGCTCAGTCGTTAAGCGTCTGCCTTCAGCTCAGGTCATGATCCCAGGGTCCTGGGTTCAAGCCCCGCATCGGGCTCCCTGCTCAGCGGGAAGCCTGCTTCTCCCTCTCCCACTCCCCCGGCTTGTGTTCCCTCTCTCGCTGTGTCTCTCTCTGTCAAATAAATAAATAAAATCTTAAAAATAAAATAAAATAAATAAATAAAATAAAATAAAAATGCCTCTTATCTTTTCTAATAACAGAGACGATCTCAATTTCTTGCTTGCCTGAAATATCCATCTCTTGATAATTTTCTTTTTAAGGAAGAAAAACTAGACTTTATTCTCAAAATGTCTAGCTAACATAAAATAATCCTATTTTGTCTCCCTTACTCCATTATTTAATAGTTATTTCTTTTTTTTACATTTATTTTATTGTATTAGGTTATGTTAATCACCATCATTAGTTTTGATGTAGTGTTCCATGATTCATTGTTTGCATGTAACACCCAGTGCTCCATGCAGTACATGCCCAGGCTAACCCATCCCCACCCCCCTCCCCTCTAGAACCCTCAGTTTGTTTCTCAGAGTCCATAGTCTCTCATGGTTCATCTCCCCCTCTGATTTCCTCCCCTTCATTTCTCCCTTCCTACTATCTTCTTTTTTTTAACATAAAATGTATTATTTATTTCAGAGATACAGGTCTGTGATTCATCAGTCTTACACAACTCACAGCGCTCACCATAGCACATACCC
>NW_027857104.1:0-258 GCF_054177405.1 Leptonychotes weddellii
CACTTAACACTACTGAACTCTACACTTAGAAATGGTTAAGATGGTAAAATTTATGTTACGCGTTTTTTTAACCATAATAAAAATAGGATAATGCAATCCTATTTCTAGCACAATGTTTTTATCACATACATGTCAAACTAAGTTTTTAAAAAATCACTGGGATCCTTGAGCAGAGGCTGCTGGGAAGATAGCGGGGTAGGGTGTCCCTGGGCTGACCTCTTGTCGCGTGGCCGCCTAGAGAGCACCCACGTCGGCATA
>NW_027857105.1:0-258 GCF_054177405.1 Leptonychotes weddellii
ACAGTTCCCCCTTCAGAACTGCAGTAAGACTATCTGAACGGGGAAGGAGAGGGCCTGCCGGGGGGTGGGGGTGGGGGCGGGTGCGCGGTGCGCTGTCGTGTCCCCAGCGCCACCCTGCAGGAGCGCAGAGCCAGGCCGACAGCACAGCTCAGCCTCTGCTCCGGTTCTCCTGCCTTCCAGGCTTGACTTAACTCCCTCGTGTCACTAACTGAAGATGGACCTTTGAAAGGCTTCTCTTGATGTGTTGCTGTCAAGTTC
>NW_027857106.1:0-258 GCF_054177405.1 Leptonychotes weddellii
AAAATTAAGAAAACAATTCCATTTACAATTGCACCAAATTGAATACAATACCTAGAAACAAATTTAAGAAGGTGAAAGACCAGGGCGCCTGGATGGCTCAGTTGAGCATCTGACTCTTGGTTTCAGCTCAGGTCATGATCTCAGGGTTGTGAGATCAAGGGGGGCCCCCCCAAATAAATAAATAAATCTTAAAAAAAAAGGGGGGTAAAAGAACTGTAGACGTGAAACTGTAAGAAACTGATGAAATAATTTGAAGAC
>NW_027857107.1:0-258 GCF_054177405.1 Leptonychotes weddellii
GTCTTGAGACAGTGATGTGGTGTTGAGACCATCTGGATGGTCTACGCGACTGAGCCCAGTTATGGCCTCCATATAAACCTCTAAGAGGTGGCAGGTGGGTGTGGAGATCTACTCCTCTTGCTGCTGCCCAAGACAAGCCACGGATGTGAGTTCCCTTGCTTCTCCAAACTGCCACCTACTGATCTGCAGTGGCCTGTCCCTTTCTTTGGTCTCTCCCTGTTCTCAGACCAGTGGCCAAGTTCACATTACATCTGAGAA
>NW_027857108.1:0-258 GCF_054177405.1 Leptonychotes weddellii
TAGAAGGTAGGTGTGTAAATTTAATGCGGAGGTTCCTTAATTGTTGAGGACAGTCACTTCTTTGGTGCCACGCTTGGAGTTCTTGGATTATGGGTTCTTGACCTGTGTTGTCATGTTACATATGGTTTTGTATGTGTATCTGAAGGTGAGTGTTTTTTGTTACCTGTTCTATGGAAGTTCTATGGGAATGCTAAGGGTAATCTCGTTAGAGAAATCCTAGGCCCGCTAAAGGTTGTTCTGGGGCAGTAGTATATGAAA
>NW_027857109.1:0-258 GCF_054177405.1 Leptonychotes weddellii
ATTTTTTTTAAAGATTTTTAGTTATTTTTTGACATAGAGACAGTGAGAGAGGGAACACGAGCAGGGGGAGTGGGAGAGGGAGAAGCAGGCTTCCTTGCAGAACAAGGAGCCCAATGTGGGGCTCGATCCCAGGACTCTGGGATCATGACCTGAGCCAAAGGCAGACGCTAAACGACTGAACTGCCCAGGTGCCCGACACATCTTATTTTTTTTTTTTTATTCTTATGTTAATCCCCATACATTACATCATTAGTTTTA
>NW_027857110.1:0-258 GCF_054177405.1 Leptonychotes weddellii
ATATGTGTTAAAGCATAAATGGGGTTTGGTCATGGCATATAATGTTTTTGATGTGCTTTTGAATTTGTGAATATTTTGTTGAGAATTTTTCTATTTATATTCATCACAGATATTAGCCAGTAGCTTAGTTTTCTTGTCCTTATCTGGTTTTGGTGTCATATAATGTTTGCTTCTAAAATGAATTTGGGAGTGTTCCTTCTTCTTGAGATTTTTGGAAGGGTTTGAGAAGCATTGTTGTCAATCCTTTGCCTGGTAGAA
>NW_027857111.1:0-258 GCF_054177405.1 Leptonychotes weddellii
ATGTCACCTGTGCTCCCAGCCGTGGCCACTGTCTCACCCTCAGTAAATCTGCTCCCATTATCCCTTCCTCTAGCAATGTCCTTATACCTTAAATGTGAGTACATTATAAGAATATCAGACCCTATCTCTTATCCCAGCCTACCCTCCCTATTTGGCTGATCACTTCTAAAATTGAATACATCAATCTCAGTCACGTTTCGTCAATCTTAGTCTCCACCATCACCAGCACCACCAGTCGACATAGCCTACCTCCTCTTC
>NW_027857112.1:0-258 GCF_054177405.1 Leptonychotes weddellii
AATGACAGAAGAAGCCATACCCACATGCTTTCTGAATGATCTTTACCCTGTCAAGAACACTACAGAGGGCTCTAAATAAATTCTGAGCCACTCTGAGAGCTATTAGTGGACAATCATTTTAAATTAGGAGCAGAAGAGGGTGGAGCAAGATGGCGGAGGAGTAAGAGACCTGGATTTCATCTGGTCTCAGGAATTCAGCGGGATAGGGATCAAACCATTCTGAACACCTACAAACTCAACAGGAGATCAAAGAAAAGA
>NW_027857113.1:0-258 GCF_054177405.1 Leptonychotes weddellii
ACATTCAATTCACATCACAGTTGCAGGGGATGTCCTATCAGCAGGGAACACTGGGGACTGAACAAGCATTCTAGCAGGGGTGTGGAGAGGACGAATCTCCCGCTGTGAGTCCGCATGGAAATCCCGTTAAGAGCTCCATTACAGGGACTCTTCAGGCAGCCTCCTCTGAATATTTTCTGACAGACAAGTATTTCCAACTGGGGTCTCCGGGCTGGCTCCCAGATGACACTGCTTGGGCCTGAGGAATCCTGACCCAAG
>NW_027857114.1:0-1957 GCF_054177405.1 Leptonychotes weddellii
AAAAAAAAAAAATAATAATACAATAAAAACAGGGTACTTTAACACCCAACTTACATCAATGGACAGATCAACTAAAGAAAAAAATCAACAAGGAAACAATGGCTTTGAATGACCCCCTGGATCAGATGGACTTAACAGATATATCCAGAACATTCCATCCTAAAGCAGCAGAATACACGTTATTTTCAAGTGCACATGGGAGATTCTCCAGGATAAATCACATATTAGGTCACAAATCAGGACTCTATAAATACAAAAAAGACTGAAGTCAAACCATGCACCTTTTGTGACCACAACACTATGAAACTAGAAGTCAACTACAAGAAAAAAAATCTGGAAAGACCACAAATACATGAAGGTTAAACAACATGCTACTCAACAATGAATGGGTAAACTAGGGAATCAAGAAAGAAATAAGAAAATATTTAGAAACAAATGAAAATGAAAACACAATGTTTTAAAACCTTTGGGATGCAACAAAAGTAGCCCTAACAATGAAGTATATAGCAATACAGGCTTAGCTCAAGAAGCAAGAAAAGTTTCAAATAAACCACCTAACTTTGCACCTAAAGGAGCTAGGAAAAGAACAACAAATGAAGCTTAAAGTCAGGAGAAAGAAGAAAATAATAAAAATTAGAGCATAAATAAATGATACAGAAACTAAACAAACAAACAAACAAACCCCACAAAGAAGAATAGAAAAGATCAATGAAACCAGGAGCTTGTTCTTTGAAAAATTTAATAAAACTGATAAACTTCTAGCCAGACCTCTTAAAAAGAAAACATAAATGACCCAAATAAATAAAATCCCAATAAGAGAGGAGAAATAACAAAAAAAAAATGGAAATACAAACATTAATATGAGAAAATTATGAAAAACTATATGCCAACAAATTGGACAACCTAAAAGAAATGGATAAATTCCTAAGAACATATAAACTACCAAAAATGAAACAGGAAGAAATAGACAACCTGACCATACTGATAACCAGCAAAGAAGTTGAATCACTAATCAACAAACAAACAAACAAAGTCCAGGACACATGGCTTCACAGGTGAATTCTACCAACTTTTAAAGAAGAGTTAATACCTATTCTTCTCAAACTATTCCAAAAAAAATAGAAAAGGTAGGAAAACTTCCAATTTCATTCTAAGAGGTCAGCATTACCCTGATATGAAAACCGGATAAAGACTCCATTAAAAAAGAGAACTTTAGGCCAATATCCCTGATGAACACAGATGCAAAAATTCTCAATAAAATACTAGCAAACCAAATCCAACAATACATTAAAAAAATCTTTCACCACAATCAAATGGGATTTATTCCCTGGTTGCAAGGGTGGTTAAATATGTGCAAATCAATCTACATGATACATCACAATAAGAGAATGGATACAAAACATACAATCATTTCAATAGAGGCAGAAAAACATTTGAAAAAGTACAACATCCATTCATGATAAAAACTCTCAACAAAGTTGGTTTACAGGGGACATACCTCAACATAATAAAAGCCACATATGAAAAACATTGCAATTAATATCATTCTCAATGGGGAATAATTGAGAGCATTTTCTCTATGGTCAGGAACGAGACAGGGATGTTTACTCTTATTACTGTTATTTAACATAGTACTGGAAGTCCTAACCATAGTAATCAGACAACAGAAATAAGTAAAAGACATCCAAATCAGTAAGGAAGAAGTAAAACTTTCACTATATGCAAATGACATGATACTCTATATAGAAATCCCAAAAGAGTCCACCAAAAAACTGCTAGAACTGATAACTTGAATTTGGTAAAGTTGAAGGATACAAAATCAACATACAGAAATCTGTTGCATTTCTATACACCAATAATGAAGCAGCAGAAAGAGAAATTAAGAAATCAACCCCGGGGGGGCGGAGCAAGATGGCGGAGGAGTAGGAGACCTGGATTTCATCTCCTCTCAGGAATT
>NW_027857115.1:0-258 GCF_054177405.1 Leptonychotes weddellii
GGCACCCGACCCCGTGTGGAGTCTCCAAACCCAGCAGATCCCTGCAGTGCACTCCCACATCGCTCCTCCCTGGGGGAGGAAGGGGTGTCTCCCCGGATCTGCCGCTTGTTGGGTCCCTGCTGGAGGAGCAGTGGCCCGACTGTGCCCCGGATTACAGTTTATGGCAACCCTGAGCTGAGAGTCTGCGCCTGGGCTCCGTCTCTGCAGCGGGCTTCCCCAATCGGATACCTGGGAGCTCTGCCGCACTCAGGCACCCCC
>NW_027857116.1:0-258 GCF_054177405.1 Leptonychotes weddellii
AGGATGAAGAGACTCTTGATTCACTGACAGCAGGGTGGAGTGTGCAAATTTTATCCTAACTGCCCATCAGCTGTTAGCAGTCTGTGATTCTATAAGTGCAGAAACTAAGTGTAAGAGTTTAAAATTTTTATAGCACTTTAACAATGTTGATTGAATCTAAAAATAAATAAAAAACCCTGGGGCTCGTTAAAAAAAAAAATCAAGTGTTAGAAGAGTTGTGAAGTGTTCCCTTAGGTGCTTGCAAATTTAAGTAGCAGA
>NW_027857117.1:0-258 GCF_054177405.1 Leptonychotes weddellii
ACACTTTATCTAGAACTAATGATGTAATGTATGGGAATTAACATAAGAATAAAAAAATTAAAAAAAAAAAAACAGCAGTCTTCTTTGTAATCAACAGATGGTTCAGACAACTTGTGACCAAGACTCATCTGTGAGAGTGAAAAGCATCAAACACTGACCTTATTAAAGACCAGGACATTTAATTCCTGAAGATTAAAGTGAATTTACTTGTAATAGATGCAGTGAAGACTAGCAGGAGGCAACTAATCCTGTCATATA
>NW_027857118.1:0-258 GCF_054177405.1 Leptonychotes weddellii
ACATGTCTTTCTATGTTTGACTTATTTCACTCAACATAATACCCTCCAGTTCCATCCATGTCGTTGCAAATGGCAAGATCTCATTCCTTTTGATGGCTGCATAATATTCCATTGTATATATATACCACATCTTCTTTATCCATTCATCCTGACATGACATTTTAAAAAGATCCTACCTTGGGTGTATAATTTATAATTTATTACTATAACTATGTATTGAGAAGGCAGTACAAGATATGAATCCTTGGCCTGGTCTAT
>NW_027857119.1:0-258 GCF_054177405.1 Leptonychotes weddellii
AAACCAGAGTTGACTCTCTTCTCGTTACAGAATCTTGAAGCTCCTCTCTCTATCCCTCCCAAAAGCAATGCTTAGGGTAACAAATTAACAAAGGACTCTGCTTGGGTAACTTTCCATTTCCTCATTAGCATTTCTTGACGAAATTGGATGGAGTCAAGCTCCCCTCCCATGCCAGATACCGGCCCCCTTTCCTTTCTCCGGAGCAGGAGGGGAATGGATGGATGGCTGTCCCTCGCTTGCTCAGCAGGGGCGGGCAGC
>NW_027857120.1:0-258 GCF_054177405.1 Leptonychotes weddellii
AGCCTGGTGATGGGTATTGAGGAGGGCACATTCTGCATGGAGCACTGGGTGTTATGCACAAACAATGAATCATGGAACACTTCATCTAAAACTAATGATGTAATGTATGGGGATTAACATAAGAATTAAAAAAAAAAAAAAGGCAGAAGCAGCCCAGGCATCTGCGGTCAGGGGAATGGGTAAATTAAGTGTGATATATCCACACAGTGGAATATCATTCAGCATTAAAACAAAAGGAAGTTCTAACACCTGTTATAA
>NW_027857121.1:0-258 GCF_054177405.1 Leptonychotes weddellii
AGAAAAACCTTAACATGTTCAGTAGTATCGAGATAGGCATGGACACTTGGGAACATGTGCAGAAAGCTTTAAGGAAAAAAAAGGGGAGGGAGATGAAAAGATGAAAAGATAGCCAATTTAATTTTTTTTTTTTTTAGATTTTATTTATTTTAGAGAGAGAGAGCATGTGCACAAGAGTGGGGGGAGGGGCAAAAGGAGAATCTTAAGATTCCGCACTGAGCATGGAGTCCCCCATAGTGCTCAATCTCATGACTGTGA
>NW_027857122.1:0-258 GCF_054177405.1 Leptonychotes weddellii
ATCTTTAGAACCGTGGACACAATATACATATAGGACACAATAATGACAATTATGGTAGGCAAAATAATAATGCTGCATAAGAAAAAGGAAACCATCTTATGAAAGTAGAGATCAGAGCAAGAAATCCTTTGAAGTGGACGGTCATCACAGTAAAAGTGGTCGATGGCTCAGGAAGCACAAAAGGACAAAGTAAATGTCACGCTGGTCAAAACAATCGAGCTGACACAGCCATAAAAATAGGAACCAGCCACCAACTGA
>NW_027857123.1:0-258 GCF_054177405.1 Leptonychotes weddellii
ATATTCCATTGTATGGATATACCACATTTGTTAATTCATTCATCAGCTGGTGAACATTCTGTTGTTTTCACTTTTTGGCTATTATAAACACTGCTATGAACATTAATGCACAAGTTTTTGTGTGGATGTTCAGTTCTCTTGAGTAATACTTAGGATTGGACTTGCTGGGTCACATGGTAACATTATGTTTAGATTTTTTAAAAAAGATTTTGTTTACTTATTTGACAGAGAGAGAGATAGCGAGAGCAGGAACACAAG
>NW_027857124.1:0-258 GCF_054177405.1 Leptonychotes weddellii
ATATGGCCCTTCTTTTCATTACATCTGTGTCTTTGGGGTAAATACCCAGGAGTGCAATTCTGGGTCATAGAGTAGCTCTATATTTAATTTTTTGAGGAACCTCCACACTATTTTCCAAAATGGCTGTACCAACTTGCATTCCCACCAACAGTGTAAGAGGGTTTCCCTTTCTCCACAAAATATTTCCTTCTAATTCCTGGCTTGCCTATTTATTTTCTTACCAGTGTCTTTGGATGAGAAGAATTTAAAAAAATTATG
>NW_027857125.1:0-1957 GCF_054177405.1 Leptonychotes weddellii
TGGGGAGGGTATGTGCTATGGTGAGTGCTGTGAATTGTGTAAGACTGTTGAATCACAGACCTGTACCTCTGAAACAAATAATACATTGTATGTTAAAAAAGAAAAAGATATTAGGAAGGATAAAATGAAGGGGGTAAATCGGAGGGGGAGACGAACCATGAGAGACTATGGACCTTGAGAAACAAACTGAGGGTTTTAGATGGGAGGGGGCTGGGGGGATGTGTTAGCCCGGTGATGGGTATTAAGGAGGGCATGTATCGAATGGAGCACTGGGTGTTATACACAAACAATGAATCATGGAACACTATGTCAAAAAAATAATGCTAAAAAAAAAAGATTATGGAAGATTTATAAGCACTAAAAAAGTTGGGAAAATTACTTCTTAACCAAGATATATAGGAGAGAAGGAAATAGTATAAAAGCAAAGTTACTAGTTTCCTGACATTCAAATTATTGTTAACTGGCTTATATCTTTCTATGTCTCCCTAAACTTGGGCACTTTTTATGTTTGTTTTTATGTTTAGTACCTAGGAACCATAAAGATATCACTTCATTTTGTTGGCACAAACATGACTGTAGAGAACTGGGAAAATAAGTGAAAGTCTAATAATATTTATTGAAGGTTTTGAATCCTGAAATAAAAATAAAAGAATAGCAAATAAAAAAAAATCAATCATTTCCCTCCATTGAGACACCATTGAGGCCTGGAACTCCTGTCTTACAGTGTTGTAGGAAGCTTCTTAGTAGCCACCCTACTGGCTCACACTGCTTCATGCCACACACTCTCTTCTTCTGAGGAGTTCAAAGGGTCTTGAGCCCACTGAATTATTCCTGGCTTGTAATGATTTGTGGGTAGCAGCACTTTCATCAGCCTCAGCCTTTAAATTTTCCTTTTCAATTTTTAAGAAACAGTGATGCTGATTCTTTATGGATACTAAAATTTGGTCTATTTGGCCAATTACATTTCTTTGTCTGTGGTTACTTGGTTGATTCATTAACTTCTTCAACAAATATTTATAGCACAAGTGCCAGGCCTAGTGGACAAAACTGAAATGTCAGACATGGTCTCTGCCCTCATGGAAATCACATTTTGATTATTTGGATTAATGTCACTAGACAGGGACAGCCCACCCACCCCATACATAGTCTGTTCCTTATTTTTTTTACACGTATTTCCGTTGTCAAACAACTCAACTTTTATGTAAACACTTTTGTCATTTTTTTCTCCATGTTTCATTTTTATTTTCTTTACTCTTATTCCCCTTGTAATTGTATACCTTTTAATAACACTTTGAACATTCTCACTATGTTTGCACTTATAGGCCCTTATAAAGTTCCTAATGTTTAGAAAACAGTTAAAAATTAATTGTGCATAAAGAAAGCAAGTTGACTAATAAGGCACAGTGCCCCAAGTTTTTAACAGTCTGCTGCCACCGCTAACGCTGTGTGCCGGTGATGAGCTTTTGCTCCAAAGCATAGCTTTGTTCATATCTACAGCAATCTCTGAGTTGAAAGTTTGTAAGTTAAAAAGAAAATAACACCCTACTTAAAAAAAAAAAAGTCGAATTATTTAACTGAAGTAAATACAAACAATAAAGTAGTACCTAGAAAGATATAATTTAATAATGAAAATTTCCTGCCTTTATTGCCTGAATGAGGAGAGAATTATCTAAAACTAATATTATAAAATCTAAAAAAAGCCTTCCATAGTAGAGTTATGTATAAAAGTGTTAGGGGACTCTAAATGAAGGTATATTTAATTCTCTACATAGATGAGGTTACATCTGATGTGGGCCTTGAATACTAGGTAAGAACTGGCTGAATAGATGGGAAAGAATTACACAGGTACAGGGAACACCACAGGTAAAGGCAGAGGGGTGTGAACACTGCCATGAAGTACAACATGGGGGAGAGAGAGGAGGCTGGAAAGTAAATTGTGGTCTGATGGTGAGGGATG
>NW_027857126.1:0-258 GCF_054177405.1 Leptonychotes weddellii
GTGGTCTGGACTGCACTGAACTGGCAGGACCTATCAAAGCATTTGTCCTGGGGTTTGGCACTTTCTCTTTAAACACTTCAGAAGAGGGGCACCTGGGTGGTTCAGTCAGTTAAGCCTCTGCCTTCGGCTCAGGTCATGATCCCAGGGTCCTGGGATCGAGTCCCGCATCAGGCTCCCTGCTCAGCAGGGACCCTGCTTCCCCTTGCCTGGTCTGTCTGCCCCTCCGTTTGTGCTCTCTCTCTCTAACAAATAAATAAA
>NW_027857127.1:0-258 GCF_054177405.1 Leptonychotes weddellii
CATGCCTCTCCATTTGGATATAGATTCTCATAAGACAGAGAATATTAAGATTATTTTATATGCATCGTTCAAAATCATGGTTCAGGTTGATACTCAGAAAATACATTCACAACTTTAGGGGTGTACCGGATGGAGAAACTGACAAAAATCATTCATTCATTCTCCAGTGATCCCAAATCAGTCATTCTAAATGATGGACCCATCCATTTATCTATTTTTAGTCCATCATCTATCCATCCATCCATCCATCATCCATCC
>NW_027857128.1:0-258 GCF_054177405.1 Leptonychotes weddellii
TTCTCTCTCTCTCTCTCAAATAAATAAATAAAAATAAAATCTTTAAAAAAAAAAAAAAATTTTTGCAAATTCAGCTTTTATCTCCAGCATGAAACCTTGTTTGCTTATTTGGGGAATTATGTTGAAGTTCTATATCAACTTAGAAAGAATTTATATCTTTATGACAGCATTTGACCAAGTCTATTTTGTGACTAGTATAAAATTTTCTTCTTACAGCTTTTCACATTCTACTTTTAAGTATTTTATCTTTTCAAAAAA
>NW_027857129.1:0-258 GCF_054177405.1 Leptonychotes weddellii
CACATTTATTTCCACATCCTCCCCAAAGCCTCAAAATGCTAGCAGAGAACTTACAACTGAAAAAGCATATATCCACAAGGACAAAGAACTGGAGAGGATACAGGGACAGATGACAGAGGTCAAGAAAATTCTGGAAGCTGGAAAGTCAGTGGTAACTGATTTCAAAGAGCAGAGAAGGCTGAAATTTATTTATTTATTTATTTATTTTATTATTTTTTTTAAAGATTTTATTTATTTATTTGAGACAGAGAGAATGAG
>NW_027857130.1:0-258 GCF_054177405.1 Leptonychotes weddellii
AAAGCCAATACCATATGATTCACTCATACATGGAATTTAAGAAACAAAGGAAAAAAAAGAGAGAAACCAAAAGACAGACTCTTAACTCTAGAGAACAGACTGATGGTCACCAGAGGGAGGTGGTGGGGGGATGGGTGAAACAGGTGAAGGGGATGAAGAGGACACTTACCATGATGAGCACTGAGTAATATATGGAAGTATTGAATCACTCTATTGTACATTCGAAACTAATACAACACTATGTTAACTATACTGGAG
>NW_027857131.1:0-258 GCF_054177405.1 Leptonychotes weddellii
GTTGTTCTGGGATCAGAGCTGGATTAGAGTGGTGCAGCCAGGAAAACTCTCATCACTTCTAAGAGGTGTGTCAAAGAGAAAAATAAATATGTTTTTTAGCTTAAAAGTTAGAAAAGCAAATTTGATTCCATGGAAAATGAACCAGACCGGATCCCCCAGCCTCAGCTGAGCCACAGAGCCTGAAGGATGGATCTTGAGGAATGTGCCACAAAAAACAGAAGCTGTGAGCACATGGACCTCCCTGGACTCTGCTTCCCA
>NW_027857132.1:0-258 GCF_054177405.1 Leptonychotes weddellii
GGGCACATTCTGCATGGAGCACTGGGTGTTATGCACAAACAATGAATCATGGAACACTTCATCTAAAACTAATGATGTAATGTATGGGGATTAACATAAGAATAAAAAAATTAAAAAAAAAAAGAACAGCATGGAATCCTAAAAAAAAAAAAGAATAGTAGTATCTACTGCAGGAGGTAATTGTGAGAAGCAAATATGACCATCCAAGGACATGCTTTGTATAGTACCTGCCATATGGTGCATGCTCCACAAATACCA
>NW_027857133.1:0-258 GCF_054177405.1 Leptonychotes weddellii
GGGCGGAGCAAGATGGCGGAGGAGTAGGAGACCTGGATTTCGTCTCCTCTCAGGAATTCAGCTGGAGAGGGATCAAACCATTCTGAACACCTACAAACTCAACAGGAGATCGAAGAAAAGAAGAGCAACAACTCTCTCATCAGAAAAGCGACCACTTTCTGGAAGGTAGGACGTGCGGAGAAGTGAATCCGAGGCGATATTCGGGAGGATAGACGGCGGGGGAGGGGCCTCCGTCGGCCGCTTCTGGCAAGTGATAGA
>NW_027857134.1:0-258 GCF_054177405.1 Leptonychotes weddellii
ACTTGGGACGCCTGGGTGGCTCAGCGTTAAGCATCTGCCTTCAGCTCAGGTCATGATCTCAGGGTCCTGAGATCGAGCCCCGCATTGGGCTCCCTGCTTGGCGGGAAGCCTGCTTCTCCCTCTCCCACTCCCCCTGCTTGTGTTCCCTCTCTCACTGTCTATCTCTCTGTCAAATAAAATCCTTAAAAAAAAAAAAAAAAGAGTCGGACGCTTAACCGACTGAACCACCCAGGCACCCCAATTACATTTCTAATCATG
>NW_027857135.1:0-1957 GCF_054177405.1 Leptonychotes weddellii
CCTAGAAGCAATGACACTCAGAAGGAAGGACCTGGATGCTACGTGGGCTGCTTGCTATTGATACCATTCTCCAGTAAAAGGAACCAGGGCTCCTTGGAGAAAGTGGCCGATTCTAGGACAATCTACAAGATAAGCCAGGAGCATTTTACAAGTTAAAATGTAAGGAAGTGCTCAATATTAACAACAACAACAACAACAACAAAAACCCACAATGATAGGAATATGTTAGAGGGATACAGGAACCAACTTAAGCCCCCTTCCCCCAGCCAATGGCCAAAACTAGAAGAATTTCATGGGGAAAAAAGTGGTATTAGATATTTTATACTTTGGGTTATAATCTGAGTCCATACTGTGATACAAATAAATGACTGAATGAAATTAAGTGGTCGGCAGGGATAGACTAACTTCTCATGCAGGAGAATTCCAAGTGATCTCTATAGATATCCATCCTTAAGAAGGTGGACCATAACCCCCTGCTCAACTAGTGACAAGTCATATTGAGAATATGTAACCTTGATAAAATAGAATTGTACATCACTCCTGAGCTTTTCTTTCCCAAATATAAAATCCCAGTCTAATCATGAGGAGGAGATCAGAAATCCTAACTGAGGAAGATTCTAAATAGCTGACCAGCAGTCCTCAAAACTGGCAAGGTCTCTTTCCTTTCCATAAAAAACCCGGGAAGTTCTGAGAAATTGTGATAGCCAGGAGGAGTCTAAGGAGTCAGGACTACAATGTAATGTGGCATCCTGGAATATAAAAAGGTCATTATTCAGATATCTTATTTTCCTTAAAGGATGAACTGTAGTTAATAATATGTCTATCTGCTAATTATGGTAAATACTGATGTAAGATGTTAGTAGGGGAAGCTGGATGCAGGGTATATGGGAACTCTCTGTACCCTCTTTGCAATAATTCTTTAATTTTTTAACAGTTTTATATTTAAAGTGCATCTTTTTATTTAATGGTCTTTTATAGCTTGCCTTAAGAGGAGCATAGCTGCCCTGAGTCTGTCCTTTTCTTAAGACTTACAAAAATGATAAAATGTATCAGACCCTTGGTAGGGTCTGCTACGTAGTTGCTTTTCTGTCTGCCTCATCCCAAGCTTTGGAGTTCTCCAGTGTGCAATTACAGGTTTCCTTAACTGCTTTTGGGCTAATGGGGCCACTTTGCTCAGGACTGAAAGTGTGAGTTTATATCTGCCCCCAATTCCAGTTGCCCTTAGTCAACTTGGTTGACTAATGGGTACAGGAATATAGAACCTTAGGTGCAAGTCTGAGCTGTGAGGATACTCTAGAGTTCTTCTGCGTGATCTATAGAAGGGACACTCCTAGGAACTAAAACTGGTAACCAAAGGGTTAACAGGACTAAAAATGCAGTTGCAACTTTTTACCCAGATCTTTTACTTTAGCCTTTAAATTTCTCTGACTCTCCTCCTTCAGGGAGGCAGATTTGCCCTCCCCTCTCGGACTCTTCATTTGGCTGCCTCTCCAATAAACCCTTTTCTCGCTGCATACTCGATTTCTCCATGACTGATTTTGCTGCATGTCAGGCCGACAAACTTGGGTCCAATTGCAGGACCTTAACTGGAACTTCATCCTTGGGTGGATTCTTCCCCTTTCCTGTTCTGTGTCCTCTACTCCGTTATCAATTTACCTTGCATGCTTAATGAACCACTTGTGTACACACACCTACATCACAGGGAACCCGATCTAAGGTACTGGAAGCACATTAGAAGGCTGGAATTCAGAAACCAGGTCGCTCATTGGCCAGGTGGTCCACAGACATGTCAGTGGTCGTAAATGGAGCATTGGAAGCTCCTGCCATGGTGACAGGATGAGTGAGACTCTCACCCATGGGGAAGTGGGGTGAGCTAGAGGTGGAAGGGTTTCTCTGCTTATTTTTTTTTTTCTTTTTTTTTTTTTTTTTTATTCTTATGTTAATCCCCATACATTAC
>NW_027857136.1:0-258 GCF_054177405.1 Leptonychotes weddellii
CCTTCCTTTAATGGTACCATGTAGCAAAGCATTTATACAAGTGTTTTTGCCTAAAGATGATGTTAATTTATATTTTGGTAGATAATAATTTTAAAGTCCCAGACCTCCATTAACACAAACAAAAGTAGTGATACTGTATTATTTCTCCTATATTTCATCTCTTATTGGCATTTTATTAAACTATTGCATTTTCTGTGGCTTTCAAATTCAGAATGAAAAGGGTGCTCCAGAAAAGCCAAAATCATCAGTGTTTTTTCC
>NW_027857137.1:0-258 GCF_054177405.1 Leptonychotes weddellii
ACAAAAGATAACAGGTATTGGTGTGAATGTAAAAGAAAAGGGAGCCCTGGTTCATTGTTGGTGGCAACGCAAACTAATACAGCCACTATAAAAAACAGTATGGCACCTCGACAGATGAATGGATAAAGAAGATGTGGTATATATATACAATGGAATATTATGCAGCCATCAAAAGGAATGAGATCTTGCCATTTGCAACGACGTGGATGGAACTGGAGGGTATTATGTAGAGTGAAATAAGTCAAACAGAGAAAGACA
>NW_027857138.1:0-258 GCF_054177405.1 Leptonychotes weddellii
AATCACAGGGGTTGAAAGGGTTGAAGGGGTGCGGCGGTGTCTGCCCTGCAAGACAGCACGTACCCCAGGTCAGCCCCCCGTCTTGGGCCCAGGCCAACAGCGAGGTTAAGCATCCACAGAGCCGGCTAGGAACGTGCTGCATTTCCTAACAGAAAACCTGCGATCAGGCGCTCCCCACACACCTTCCTCCGCTGTCCAGTCTGGCCGGCTGAGCAGATGGGTCCCGGAGGGTGACAGTGGACAGACTCTGTCGGGTGG
>NW_027857139.1:0-258 GCF_054177405.1 Leptonychotes weddellii
GAGGTGTAGATGACCATGGAAAGCAGGTTCTGTAGACTCAGAGGTAAACTAAGGATGGTCCAGCTGAGTAGATGACAAGAGGGCTAGTCTTTAAGGGGTGTGTGGTAGTATTTAAAATATGTCCACCCAGGGAAAGAAACAACAAATGTTGGAGAGGTTGTGGAGAAAGGGGAACCCTCTTACACTGTTGGTGGGAATGCAAGTTGGTACAGCCACTTTGGAAAACAGTGTGGAGGTGCCTCTAAAATTAAAATTAGA
>NW_027857140.1:0-258 GCF_054177405.1 Leptonychotes weddellii
GAAATTAAAAAAGTCCAAAACATGGGGCGCCTGGGTAGCTCAGTTGGTCGAGCATCCAACTCTTGATTTCAGCTCAGGTCATGATCTCAAGGTCCTGGGATCAAGCCCCAAGTTTGGCTCTGCACTCGGCAGGGAGTCTGCCTGGGATTCTCTCTCCCCCTCTGACCCTCCCACAGCTTGCACTCTCTCTCTCTCTCTCTCTCTCACTTTCTCGGTCTCTCTCTTTCTCTCAGATAAATAAATAAATCTTAAAAAAAA